>NC_052618.1:32610195-32759879 GCF_016545825.1 Eucalyptus grandis
ATAGTGTGTTATGCGAGTATAAATTGTTTTATAACAAAAAAGTACTTTCCTTAAGTACTGAAGACATACGGAGACAAAAGTGTTACTGAAAATTACACATGTAGATTATGTCAAAGCACAAGTATTTAGTTAACAGAGAAATAAAAGACCCTCTTATCTGTGTTCATCATCATTGTCCAGCAATAGTGCATTAGCCCTTAAGTATGCAGAAATGGGACTAGAAGGTCTACTTATCAGGCAGAGCTAAAAGTATGGAACTCTGGACAATTACTTTTTTTCAGACTCTAAATTATTTAAATGAGATCATCAGCACATTTTAGATTTGCAAAGTAGTAAGACTGGGGACTGGAAGCTTTCAACCTAGTGCACCAATTATTAGATACTTCCAAGAATCTGCTCAACTTATTCGAAAAGCTACCCGCCCCACTCCTTCAATTAACAAGAAAAGAAGAAAACAAAACAAAATATTAATTACAAAGTCACAAAAGAGACCTCCCTAAAGCTAAAAGAATGACCATTAAAATGTACAAAACCAAATTTATCCAAGAAAAAAAGTACAAAACCAAACAATCGACATCATTTCCCTGTTGGGAAAGGGAAGTGGACTTCCAATTTTTTTTTTATAGATAACTGATGATTAGATGCCTTCTGTTTCATTACATGTTTTACCTTTCTTGAAACCAACTGAATTAAGTCTTAGATGAACAAAGACTAAGCAACTAGATAGCTGACTAAATAAAGCGAACTCATGCTTTCTAAAGCCATGTGTTTGCTGGTAAATGACACAGCCAATATCAAGAGCCCAACATCAGAACGAAGTAAATATCTCTGGAAAAAAAAAAACTGTTTTTATAGTATTCAATTGTTTTACATATCATAAGCAGCCAAAATGAAAAAGCAAGGACTTTCCCTCTCTCTCAATCTACGCACTAAAATAAAATACTCTGAGGGGAACAAAGAAGGTCAAAAGGACACATTGCTGGGACCAGAGAACAAAAATTGACGTGACTTTATAACTATATACCGAGAAGGGAAAGGATATTAGACAAATAATTATCAAAAAAAAAAAGTATATAAAAACCTGCAGTTCTACCTATATAATATATAGTTGGAGGTTCAGAACACAGCAACTACAAGCTAACACAAGATAAAATGAAACCAACATTGGAGTAAAACATGAGGCACTCAAAGGAAACATGATGCTTATAGAGGTATTCTTGCAGTATAACCTGATGATATCGGTGTCAACCGAAAACTTATTAAGGCATGAAAACATAATCACCTCAATGATTCCTCTTTCTGGGCCAGTCGGGAGAACACCATAAGGGAAGAGATATAGGTTAAGCCCTACTGCTTCAAATATGTCTCGAAGAAGTGATATCACTTGAAGAGCAAGGACATCTTGCCGGCAATCGTCTCCAACCTGGCAAAATTTGATGGCCTTGTTAGATTAATGACGAGAGTGGATTTTGCTGTCAAACTGACCAGAACAATAACAAAATCCAAAAGACATTTAAGGCATGGAACATCCTAACAGAACTGAATGCCATTCTCATGATATCAGCTTTGCACAGGAGACAAATCATAACTCAGATCTTGAATTTAGCCTCACTAAATTCGAGTTATTTATCCCAGAAGCAAAGGTATGGTGATTCTAGATCCTATTTTCAGATGGAGAATTTGGAAAGAATATGCCAAAAATTCAAAATTTTCACTCATTTTCCTCTCACAAAAATTTCAAAATCTCACTCATTTCCCACACACTCGTTTCACCCTCTTTTTTCTCCTTTCTCCAAATAGAGGCTGTTCACTTGATCAGAACTAAAAAAGTAACAATTTCATCGATGTACAGAATACTTTTACTGTCCAATCAGTTTTGCCAGGAAACAGGCATATTAAGTTTAACTGCAATTACTTACATGTCAACTTTGGTGTCCATCTACTTTATTGGTCATTAAACTATTGATTCATCTACTTACAAAGCCTATGTGATTAACTGAGTCAATGAAAAGCCTGTCATCCTTGATATACCAAAACCTACCCCAATCCAGTCAAATGATGCTAGCCGCACAACAATGTCGATATTGAATTAACTGCTACCATTATAAGATGTCCCACCAAGATGTTTGATGATAAGAGTGATCAGCTAATTCCCAAAATTCACATCAGACAAGTAACCGAAAAACACGCAAAGAAAGCATGTAAAATTTTTCCTGAGTCTGACCAGCTGATTGTTTTTAGAGCTAGTAAGACAGAAACAGCCTCTGTACCTCTGCCATCCTCACCATAATGCAAATACTAGGATGCTGATGAAGCTGTTTCGCATTAGCAAGATGCTAACACGTCAGGTAGGAGCTTGATCTAGCTATCTAGTCGAATAGTTTCTATCCACAAACTAATTCTCCTTCTTAACAGGACATACATTTTTTTCACCTTCACACAAAATCAGTTGTTTTTTGGCACGTTTAAGAATATGAAAAAAGAGCTGGACTTTTGGCACAGGGACTCAAGTAAGCTTCTTGAGTGCCATGCCCATGTGAAAACATAGAAACAACATTATGCATGCGGAAGAACCCCCTGCAACTCACTGTAATTTTTTCCAACCCAACCATAAGTGGACTAACTGAAAATCCAGAAACCTTCAAGAAAATGATTCAGCACAGTTTTTCCTGAGGGTTGGGTTTTTTAATGGTAGAGCAATAACCCATACAATGAGTTCATAGATACAAATAAAGTCAGCCAGGCAATTTGAAAAGTCTTATGGAATCAAAAGCAGAAATACAGGGTCTACAAGCACATGATATGGTACACTCACCTTAAATATACAAGCTTGAGGCTTTATATCATTCGGTCGCCCTCACGATCAACCACATTGAAGGTGATCATGATAGGAACTTTTGCCGCCGATTGTAGAGGTATTCCACTGTCCACCCGAATACCTCTGACAAGTTTATTAGGAGCAGTTGGTAAATAGAGGTCATCTCCTCCATTTCAATTTTCTCCAACTCCCTGCCATGAATATGAGCATCAACTTCAATCAATACATAATAAATAATTATCATAGGACATAATTTTGTCAGTGAAAGGGAAGAATACCTCCGGATGCCAGCTCTACGCTCTTCCTTGGGTAGCGGAAAGAGTACACCGGAGATAGATGTAACTTTGTCAAAGAAATCAAACTCTCTTTTAAATAAATCAAGGGCCTTAGGAGTGAAACCATCAATTATATGCTCCTTCACAACCGGCAACATCGCTTGGAAGTTATTATTCTGAAACAGTTAAATGAGTTATTGCGTATATAGCATTAGGATTATAGAAATTATGATCACAGAAAAACCAGTGGTCCTTGAGCATGCGATGGACAAGTTTACTTCAGACTTGTTACAAGTGACCTTTACATTTTTACATTTATTTGTTTCAGGTTATTAGAGAGCTTGGCTAGCTGAAATCTGGATGGTTTTACATTTTCCTGCTTGATAAACCCTGATGACATAGATTTGAAAAGAAGGCAAAAGAATAATGAGATTATTCTAGTGGAAAGCTGCTCACCTACTTTTGTTGAAAATAAAATGCATCAGGTCCTAATGTAACTTTGATGTTTGCATGGCATGAAAAGTTGCTTAAAACATATTGATAAAAAATGAATTGCCTACATTTCATATGATTTCATGCTTGCCATAGTTAGCACCAAGATGCAAGTTATCAGTAGAAACCCAGTCCCTTAAACCGAAGTATTTAGATCTGATATTACTACCTTACACAGGACATCCTTATAGAAAAGCTAATCATCTGAATCAAGCATTATACAGAAGACTATTCAAAGGGAATCCTAGCAAGCATGATAATTACTCTACAACATGCACTTAAATTCTGAAAACTCACCAATCCCTCTTAAACACCTAAAAGCCAGTACTATTTTCTTCAGTGTCATGTATCAGGACAGCATAAAAATTTTAATTTTTTCTTCTCGATTCTTAAGATGTGCAGATATAAATGTCAGCAGTGCAAAAAGATGCTACAAGGTAAACAAAATCACAGACTTTTTGCAACCACAAATGATTAAAATGCCACATAAAAAATCATGCCCCACTTGAAAACAAAGAAAAGCATGTACAGTCCAAAAGTGAGTCATGCACACAATTCTAGCAAATCTAATGTTTTGGAAATGCCAAGAAATTCCTCATTTCCCAGAAATAAAAGGAATAGAGTTTTTCCTTCTGATATTTTCATGACCCATAATTTTAAATTACTTAAGAATGTTTGAAATAAATAATGGACTGCAATTGTTTAAATTAGTTATTAATAGCCAAACCCTCTTTTTCCAGAGATTTTTCAATAAAAGCTGTGGGAACAAAGACATAAGAGAATCCTACTCAACAATTTCATAAGTCAGTTTCATGGAAAACATAAATATAAGGAAAGAGGCATAGCTTCACCTTCACAGAAATAACGGTTTCTTTCCCTGGCTCTGATGCACAGGTCTCACCCTGCCAGTTAAACGATCACAGCTTATAAAAAAAAAAATTAAGCACCACAAGCAAATGTTTCATTGATTCCATTAGACGATTTTGAAAAAGAAAACACTAATATTCGCAAACCTGCAGATGCCATATTAATATATGGGCAAAAACATCGCTTCTCTGAGCAGCTCTCAGTAGATATCCCTCCACTAATCGCTGCAGAATAGCAGTTAATCACACATAAAATAGTTAGTATGAAGTTCATCAAACCAAATGCAAATCCCTCATAATGCGTCTGGCTCAAGTTATAATCTGCACTTCAGCAAGTCTAGACGAAAATTTAATATATATATATATATATATACAGGTTTTAATACCCACACCAAGATAAATATGCCCATTTTAAGAGAAACAAGAGACTTTAGTAGTTGCTTGGAAATATTTTCAGTAGCTTGCTCTCAATACTTCCAGCTGATGTCAATTGCTTTTAAGTAAGGAAATACAAGCCACAGATTGTGATTTAAAAATTTTACATTCTGCTGCTTTCCAACTCCAACCTATAGCACTTGTCTTAACAAAGGTTTCTTCACAATTTTCAGCACAAACAACGGTAGAAGTCTGCAGCTCAAAAGCAGGCCACCCTCACCAAACAATTTAGGTGACAATCTCCACAACTGAGGTTCACCATTTTCCAATTGAGCCCTACTATTTTACATAATGCCATTGAGTCCCAGAACTTGTCAAAGTGTGCAATCAAGTACCTTTGGTAAGTCTGTTGGTTTTAGGTAATGAAAATATCTGGTGTGACCTTGTTTCTTGTTTTATTGTGCATTAAGGATATTTAGCACCGATGTGGAGCTAAGTAGGTGCTAAATCAGCCTACAGAAAACTATAAAAAGAAAAAAAAAAATGGAGTGATTTGCCTGGTTTCCTATTTTTTTCCTTTCTGTTCTCTCATCGTCAACTTGAATAAATCTGCCACAGCCGCCCATAGTCACAGTCACAAGCCATCATTAACACGCCTCCGTCCACTATCACTACCACAACAGCAAAGCTACCCTCTCGCCGAGACTCCACCACTGGCTGTCACCAACTCACTGTGGACAGTGGTAGCAAATCTGTGTGGTGCAAGTCAAATTGGACACCACCGTGATCCATGATGCGTTTGCAAAGAAGAGCCAAAGAGAAAAGACTGCACATTCTATTCTGTTCTCTGATGCCCTCTCCCCTCTGCTTTTATACGCCAAAACAAAATCTTGGCTTTTCTTCTTGTCTAATTTATTAAACATTTTATGTTAATTCTGAAACATTTCATCCCACCTTATATTTGCTTACAGGTTTATTTTAATTCTTGACGCCTTTACTGTTCTATACATTGACCATCTCTGGAGTTGCCTAGTTATTCTAGCTTAGGCACAAATCTACACATCATCCTCCTCTAACATTTTCACAGCAAATGATTTCATTGAGTTCCTGCTTTAATCATAAGTAGCAGCAACTACTAAATGTCTTTTCTTTGGTACAGATGGCTCTTATTTCTCTAAAGGTTGCTAGACCGCAGGTGACTCTCTCTCTCTCTCTCTCTCTCTTTTCAATTCTGTCAATTTTGCTGATCTGGCACCCTACCTGGTGCCACATCAGAGCCAAGTTTCCTCAAAAGTATACAGAAGGAGAGAGAAAATAGTCAAAAGACCACATTCGTTTAACGGATTTAATGGAGATAGTTAATTGCACGACTTTCACAAGATTCAGGACAATTGCATGATCTGAAAGTTTTAAGGTTTAATTGCACTTCGGATACAAACTTTGGGACTTCCAGTGCATTCATTCAAAATAATGTTTTTAAGAACATTTCTGGACATGCCCTCACCGTCCAGTATCTAGGGTACATAACGATAAATATACCTAATTTCCAATTGCCATGTTCAAAGATAAGTAATGGGCATATAAAGTTAAACACTAAAAAGTCCAGCTCAAATTGGAATACTTGATCATATGGTTCCTTCCCCCTGTTGCAGTTATTATGTGACGTGAAATAGTCTATGTGGCATGGAATTTGAAAATTTCTTATCCTATCCAATATACTAAGACAGGTCTCAAACAGCACTATGATGGTGTTCGGACTGATCTGCCAAATCCAACCCAACATGACAACCAACAAAATGATATGCTATTATTTGCTTACCCCTTCATCATATCGCAGTGCCTGAACCAGCTGCGGCATGAAGAATGTCACTCTCTCGGGGGGGTAGGACTCCAGAACTCTGAGAACATAGGCCATGACACGTGGATGACCCTTATACGCAGGAGTAAGAAACTCAAGAGCTTGTGTAATTGAACAAGCAGCCCAATGGGGTAATTGTTGCAACAGCACTGAATTTTCATCAACTGCCTTCGGTGTGACAAAATATGGCAATGCTTCAGGTAAGGTCCGCACATCTAATATATGTGACTGCAAGGTGAACATTGCAGTATGTAAGGCAGCAAATCACGGGGAAAATCATTAGAGATATAAACACAGAAATAGGGACAAGTAATAAATTGAGTTAATCATCGTTTTAAGAAGATTATTATGACTGTGAAGCCAACAATCCTAGCAGCTAAGAACTTACTCAATAGACATGATTAAATAGATGACTTCAATGGGAAACTACAAAGCATAAACACGATCTCCAGCAATGGCAAGACCATCTATAAAAGAAAGAAATGTTGAGAAATTCTGCCCAACTGCCCTTGTTCCTCCTGGTTCTCCACAATGCTTGAAACAACAGCCAACCATAGTAAGAAATTGCAATGAAATTGGCGACTAGACTGGCATGACGTATAACATATGACTAAATTAAGAGAAGTTTAAGTGAAGACACCGAAGTGCCTGAAAATGTCCAGCTTGGGATTAAAGGCCAGTCAACTAAGTTGCATTTGAGATTTACCAGATGGACAGAATTTGTTTCACTAATAGTATGACTATTGGCTAGCATAATTGGGCTTACTTTTCCATAATGTGTTTTTAAGTTTAATTAATTAAGATTAACTAAGATTTATTTTAAACAAAAATCAAGTAATATACGTGTGAAAACATGGGTTAAACATCTTTCGATTTAAAAATGAATATCTTGCTTTAGTCATATGGTTGGAAAATACAGCTACTTTATGCGTGTCATCGTTTCAAATGCAAATATCAATATCTATCAAATGTTATAATTTATTGAAATGCTCACAAACAGCATCTATATTTTTATTGGAGGATGTGCGGAGGGCGTTTGTGTCTCCAATCATTACTTATGAGGCTCCAGTAAGTGGAGGCAACTCTTTCTCTCACATAAACTAATATGATAAGAAAATGACCAACACAAATTAATGTTGTTTCATATTATCCGTACATCTCTTTAATATGGTAGAACATACTCTGTGGTCATGGAATAAACAAAATTGAAATTGACTAGCTCAAAATACATATGCTCCAAAATTTTCAGGTACCTGGCTGGCATACATATTGCAGTACTTGATGCATCTTATAAGTGCGCGCACATTGGCATATGCACTAAGGCACATGTAAATGCACTTTGATATGCGACAACAGGAGTGTGTAGAAACTTTTGCTAAATCTGTCAAACATGCTAAATTGATGTGACTAGATAGGTCCAGAGAGATATTAACTAATGCGGTGCAAGTTTCAGTCTATGATTTCTAAACAAAGGATTACAGGATAAGACTCCCCTTAAAGGTTAGACACCTAAAGTACCTCATAAAATACATTTCTTATTGAATTGTATCAGATGTTGATTCATGATCAGCTAGGGGACTAATACGTGTTATTCCAGTCTAATACAGCATGGACTGAATTTCTTCCGAGCTAGGCAATGTAACCAACAAAAAATTTGGGAAGCTGCAGGGCGGAAAAAATGAGGCTCTTCCCTGTATTGAAAAAAGATAAAGGACCTAAGAAAAAACAAGACACGCTTCTCTTAGTTTCTTCCTTCTGTACCCGCCACCTAGGGCCTATCTTCAAGGTGAAGGTTAGCAAAATGAGGAAAGATAGACAGAATGGGAGCAGCATCTTATTCTCTCAGACCCTTACAATTGGAATATCCGTTGTGGAAACCAACAAAATGGCCAGAAAAAGAGTAATTATGGCCAAACCCCCAAAACTGGAAAAGACCAACCGAAAATAAATTCCATCAATAAATCAGGGAACAACATCCAATAAAGATGGACATTCTCCATAGATTCTACAGATTCAGATTTGGATGAGCTCCCAAAGTCAGAAGTTCATCATCCTCCCTTACATACCATAAAATCTCACTTGGCCTTCCTAAGCAGATGAATGCCTCCTTTATCTGAAGCAAGAAATATAGAATCCCACTTTACTTTACTACCTAGGGCTAGAAATTAGGTGGAAGAATGAACCTTTGAGCATTTGGGTTCCATAATTTGATAGGTCTCTCTCAATTGTTAAGATCTTGATGTACGTATTGGCTGTCACATCGTCATAAAAGACTAAAGCTAAAGATGTAAATCCATCTATGTCTGAGTATCAAGTCTCCTACGCAATCTCAAAAACAAAAAGAGACTGATTATATGCTTAGTGTGGCGTGGAATGACTTTACAGCTCCCTAATTTTTAATCGGTCCTTGGTTTCTCTGTCATCAAGTCTTTCTCTTCTACACAAATCCACCTCAGGCTTGGAGCGTGTGTGTGCGCGTCTGGACATGTGTGTGTCTCTGAGTCTCAGGGAGAGAGAGAGAGAGAGAGAGAAGTGAACCTGTCATGTCATAGTGGACTTTTTGCCAACTAAAGTTATCTGTGGCATGTACTTCTCCCATGAGTTGCTTTAAACTTTTTGTTAGAAACTAGACAACACTAATATGTGTGATTCACAGATATTTCAGAATCTGTTTTAGTTGGTAAAGATTAAGAGAAGAAAAGTACAGGGAACCCTAGTAATAGCAATAATGACAAGTTGTAAGTTTCTAGAGGTTCTACAAGGTCATAGTGGGGCTGATGTATCAACCGCCAGGAACCCATGTCCCCCAGTTGGGCTTCTGAAATGGAGTTAGGAATGGCAATTCCTATATAGATTCAACAACAGAGAACAAATTAGCATGTTGAGTTCATGTTAGTCATGTTCATGTCAAAATCATGTCAACCTGCCTAACACAATCAACAAACAAGTCATGTTCTAACAGGACTCAAATCACCGAAAAATGGACCCATATGGCCAGCCCAAATAAGTCGTGTCAGCTATAAATGGGCCAAAAAACTCAAGGCAGCTAGGTGATGACTCATCCTATATTAGCCAAGGTCAACCTTGCTGTGATGCGTGACTTGTGTAGGTTGCGACCTAATCAAGTACTCCAGTACTCATTTACTTTTAATGCATCTTAAGTACAACAAGTGTCACCATGCATTAACTCTGACCTTTCCAACAAATTAAAGCTGCTGTCATCATTATTATATCCACAAGAATCTAGTTAACCATTACCCAGCTATAACTTGCTTCAGCTGCTGCAGCAACTCAAAGCTTGATCTTCCTGTCACTTCTTCCTCAGTCCCCCAATGACATGATTTTCCCCCTCTATTCCTCACCATTCCTTTATGTCAGATCAGGCAACACTAGTTGGGTTTTTCTTGCCAAGGAAATGCTTTTTCAACACAAAACTGTACTTTTTTCCTATGAGAAAATTAAGATACTTAGGATAACATGTTGAGATCATTATCTCCTGACTCCTGTAAGTTAATAGTCATATATTATGTCTATTTTCTTTGCTTTTCCTCATTAGCTGCACATTCTCAAAGGAGAATTTGTTTGTGGAGGTCGAGCTCCGCCTGAATTTGCAGTCCTAAGGGGATTTAACGCTTAAGTGTGGTTCAGTTGCAGTAGTCAAAGTCTGCCTGCAGTTAGGCTTTCCTATATCATGAAATTCTATGATAAGTTTATGTGCACTAATAAAAATAGCATTAAAAGAGATCCATTCACAATGTTGTTTCAGTTTACTTAGACTTTGTAATTTCAATTTCAAATCTAATTAGTGAATGATTATTCAGATAGTAATTTTGCCTTCTTATCTAGCTTCAAACTGTACAAAAAAATATCTATAGTTATCGCTTTAAGTTGACAATTATTGTAGTAACAGGCAAGTTCAAGCTCAAGCTTGAGCTCCATATAGACAGAAAACCCAAGAATGGTTAGATCATTAGATCAATCTCAAACATGCCAAAAATCATTTGAAGTAGAGTTCAAGCAAAAATGCTGATACTAGATCAAGCTGGAGTCGCCTTCTAAATTATGATTATCATGCTCCAATTACACCCCAAGTGCAATGTCCCACGATGTTCCACGCTGACCGACAGATATAAGTACGCTGACAAGATGGCTCCCTCACTCTGAGAAAGCTTGCTATTGAAGTCATCTCATGCTTAGCATTTTAGAAATATTAGTCCAGTCGGGTTTATTACTTATTATTCTATTGTGTTGACAAGTTGGGGTTATTTATGTAATTGTACAAGGCTAACCTTAAGCCTCTAAATACTTCTTTTGATCTCAATAATAACAACTCTCTCTTTTACCAATAACATGGTATCAGAGCTTAACATTTTTTTGCAACAGAAAGAAGGTCTGACTGTAGCCCATTTACGATAAGATAAACTTCACAAACCTGAATCAGCTGAGTTACTTCTGCCTTCAAATGAGGGTTTGTCCTGAATCTTGAGACTAAAGACAAAGCAATACGAGGATCCACAGAGAATGCAGTTCTTGCATATTCAATCCATCTATCAGAGCTTATCTTGAGCCGAAAACCAACTTCCCTGGGATTGAGGGCAAACATGGCTATAGTGAGAACAAGATCAACTGCATGCAATATTACCCATAAACACATGCAAAACATGGATTAACAAAAGAAAACCAGAGGAATACTTTGAGTTAGTGGGTTGTGCCCAAACTTCAAGCCTGTCAGTCTCATGTTGACATAACATCAGAAGGAGCTGCTTTCTCTTCTCTCTTCCAACAGCATAATTGTCCATGGCACCCCAGACAGGATGGTATTTGTTATTCTGCACACTCTATACTTATAAGAGCAGAACCCAATCGATGGAAAAAGAGAAGAGCATAAAAATTGTGTTGAACCATTTATTAAGATTCTCCACCATAGTTAGGTAGAGTTAATTACCTCATTGAATAAAGAGCTCCCATTTTCACGTCCCGATCCCTTTAAGTCAGATTGAGGAGAATCTACTCGCTCGTTCTGTAAGTAGTGAACAAATATGGATACAGATTGAGCCTCGCTCTGGGCAAAATTCAAATCCTTCATTTCATACCATTCGGGCTCATAAGCAAACCATCCCAGAGAAGCCCTACAAGAAATAACCAGGTCCATATTCACTTCTGACTTGAGATGAGGTACTCAAAGGAGAAAATCAACCCAAAAAGGAACACCATGCACAAAATAATCATTATAGTTTTCACTTGTAAGTATGTATATACACGGTTAGGCCCACACACTTACACTTTTGAGAGAAACCATAGAAAATCACAGGTCATTTTATCATGATGCTCAAGCAAAGGACATGGAAAAAAATCTCCACTAGACATGACATATATACTGAAAATGGAACATTTGGTAAATTATGTGTATCAGCCACTTGTATTGGATCTTCAGATTCCTGTCCACCATAAATCACAATTGATAGTCGTGACAAACTATTACGTCTAATCTAATTGAGTCTACAACCACCAGCAGACTCTTTCCTATTTTTCGAAAAGTAGATGTTCAAGTAGAAGTATGGATGCATCAAGCATGCACATCGGCATTATGCACACAGCCACACAACTGCGGATAAAGGGAGGCATGGAAGGAACTCCTTCAGAGAGCAATTTTAGGTGGAGACTAGAATGTCCTACTATATAAAACACAGTTTGAAAATCCTGTATCAATTTAATAAAAAAAAACACAGTAGAGGAAAATTTATTCACCTGAAAATCCGGTCTTCTAGTAACTGAAGTCCTGCTCTAAACTTAAATAGATTACCCTGAGACTGGCACGAGCAGAACTTGAGCCCAAGAAGCATGACCGTGAAGAAAGTACCAGTGGCTGCGGGATGTCGTGAAAAGTTCCATGGAAGCTTTGTAGTTCCTTGCAACATCCGACCAAGGAGCAAGAGCTGTTCCACATTGCTGTGGCGAATAACCTATAAAACAAACAACAATGAGAAGGAAATAACTGCTCTATTCTAGAAGAATAAGTTACATGTCTTTTCATTTTGTAGATACGTAGAGAGAATTTCACTATGAGGAACTGAGCAGGTGCCAACCTTTCAGAAGAAAAGCCACAAGCTAAAAAGAGCCCAAACCCCAAAAAGTGCTCATAGATATGACTATATATTATACCCAAAGTGACTAGCATACTGACAGCTTCCAAATACTTGGAGAACACTTTTTTTAAAATGTCTAAATAATACTCAGACAGAACTGTAACAACTAGAAAGATGATACTACAACAAAAACAAAATTGCATCAGCAAAGTACTATGACAAATTGCCATTATCAGAATTTACATCCCTAAAGCTTAAAGTTATTAGGTAGAGAGACAACACGTGTCTATTAGGCCTAAATGTCCCATAAACAAGCAACGTGGGATTGACAGATAGGGAACAAGATATATAAAGAACCACACACAAGTTAAAATATTAAATCAAGCATGAAGAATTTAGACTTGATTTTGATACAATGTTATGATTTCCAATGCAAAAGCTTAAGTCATTAGGTAGAGGGTGACTACAAATAGATCCTGCACAAACAAACCCAGTAAACAGGTGATGTGGGATATTTTAATAACAGTAATGCAGGCCTAACAATTTTACCTTTTACTTAATTTGCAACCATATGTTCTCTCTTGCTTTGATATGGAAATGCAATACAGTGTTTGAGGAGAGAGAGACTGATACTTTCGGAAAAACTTGTCCAAATCAAAGACAAGAAGTCCCTGGTTTAGCAATAATTAATGGAAAATGTTCGAGAGGGCAGAAAGGGCACTTCTAAAGCCTTTATCAAATGAGGAAACAAGTGCTTTATAAGACTGTTATCTTGTTCGATACAGTTATATCTCTTGTAATTGTAGTGAAAAGAGTTTTTATTCAATGCTCTAAGTGTATTGATGCACCTGAAGAAGTGTACTTTTTCTCTATACATGACTATACTATATCATTATAAAGTGCTCTGCCTAAAAACACATTTCAGTGAAATTAAGTGGAGAATGATAAATGATTCTAAGGACAAATGAGACAACTAGTATTTACAGAAATTGAACACCAAGGCAGATTACTTCAATCGAAGAGATGGCACCAATACCTAAAGGCCTTCAATTGGAAAGACTTGTAAGAAATGATAAAGAATTTCTATTATTGCATAACTTCATACCGAAGTAAATCAAACAAACTCTACATGCAAACATCAGATGTCCAATATAATTGCTAGTGCAATCATTTACCTTCACTGCTACCTATTAAATTTGTTATAATATCCAACCCAAAATCTTAATAAGTGGGGCGAGATCATAAGGCCCATTGACACCCCATAAAAAAGCATTGTGGGATACTTAAACGCACCCTTAACAAGCAAACCGGATTGAGAGTGGCATGGGAAATTGACAGAGGGGGAGCCTCGCACACAAACAAAATCAAGGGCAAACCTATCTCTAATGCCATGTTGGAATATCTAACACAAAAACTTAAGCTATGTAGGGATAATTCATGAATATGAGGCTCATCAAAACCTCATAGTTAAGCAATGGATGTGGGGTATTCTGACAAGATTCATAGATTCATATGTCAAACTAATGCTTTGGAAAGCACTACAATAGTCCCATAAAATTAAAATATCAACTCTATTTACGGTACAAAAGTTAATTTATCCTATCATATTTGTACATTTATGACCGTTATGAATGCCGTCAGCTATTGGAAAGCCACTATGCCCGCATCCACCACTGCTGCAGCGCAACCACTTCTATGACCATGACTGCAATTTAAAACTTTCATAACAGGCAACTGGGGGAATGGGACAAAAGAGCATCTTAGGAAAAGATTCGATCATCCTACCTCAAAGCGGTCAAGAAAAAATCCAAGCCACAGTCTATGAGCAACAATCTGCTCAACAGGATCGCTTTCAGGCTGTGCTACAGGTTCCCCTGGTGCAAGGTGCGGCCTAAGTCTGGCAGCAGGTCCACTGTACCTCTCTTCATATGCAAAAGGCCACGTTTCGTATCAATTGTCCACAACCATGCATCAACAAGCTCTGCTAAAACAAGTGATCCCAGTTTAGGTGCAGCAGACACCAACCAAGTCCAAATATAAACACCAGTCTCCATGGCATTAGCAGTTGAGATATATGCAGGACACCAGCAGAGAAGGCGCAAAAGTTGAGAGAAACCATCTATGTTTGATTTTGAGTCAAGATCCTGTAGACAAATATGAAGCCATTAAATATCTTGTTACTTCTCCTCGTTTCTGAAATCAGTGATTCTCCATTCTTAATTACAAGATTATATTGTGAAAGGAATTCAAGTTATGCATCAACCCAGATAAAAATGAGGAGTATATCTGTACCATATTTGACAATAGGAAGGCTGTTGCCTGTGAACAAATTTGGCGAAACAAGGTCTTGTCCACTTCCCCACCTTTCTCAGCAACATTTACAAATTGCTGCAGTTGCTGAATGAATTTTGTAAGTACTACCTTGTCAAATGAATCACTCTCAGCCGACATCTGCTGAGTAAACACTCCTGACTTCAACCTCTGAATCCCAATGCCCAATCCAAAACCTTGAGCTGCATTGCCCGTTTGAAATCCACCAATGCTATTAAATAAATTTCTCATGCCAGTGATTTCCCCTGCATGATTGCACTTTGCTGTTGCACTGACTATGCCAGTACTGAGTACCTCGAAATTGAAGGGTTCAGTCAACTTCAAGTTTGCACCAGATGCTGCTGCAGCAGCTGCCATGACTGAAGGGATGTTTGCAGTTCGTATGCCAGTCCAACAGTCATTCTTACCCGTTCCAATCCTTATCTCAGATAAAAGAGATATAACATCAGTTGCAGGCCTTGATATCTGCCATGAATTTGCTTTACAAAGCCTCTCCTAAAGTGAACATGGAGATCAAGGGAAAAGTTTAATAAAGACCAGACAAGACATCAGGATATGCAACTATATAATTCAATGAAGTGCCTAGATGTCGGAAGGAAAGAAAACTCAAAACAGGGGCACCAAGTCCTCGGAATCAAAAAGAGACAACCATGACTGCTGCAGCAACAGAGTCCCAGAATGAGCATCTAGAATGACTCAATTGCTTTTAATTATCAGTACAATGCCACCATCTGCCTCAGACCCTCCTCCCCAATCAAATCAATACAGTGAAACTTATTCAAGGGGAGACGAAATTAGAACTACAGTAGATTAGATAAAGATACAGTGGAGCCACCTCATTCATACAACTGCTAACTGAATAAGATAACGACCTGCCAGTAACGAAAATCGTCTTCAAAGTCCACTAGAGCACTTTTTTTTGGGATCAAACAGAACCAAGAGCTGGGCACTTCTTTTATGCAATGCAATTAAGTTTCAAGGCTTAAAAGCTTCATATATGCAGGTAAGCCTAATGGAATTACAAAATTTTCTGCATAAAATTTAATGTCGTACTTCTGTCTGCTCCAGTCAGAGCAAACTACAACCTTCGGCTTTGTCAGACAACTCAGCCCACTAAAACAGCATTGTTAAGCAGGTACTTCACATGATTTAGAAACAACCACTTTGCACAGAAAATCCACCCATTCCCCACGCCACCACTAATAAAAAATAAAAAAGGATTCTTTATGCCTAAATTTCGAAGCATGTTATCAATAAATATGATAAATACCACCAACAAAAATTAAAGTGAGTAGCTCTTTGCAATGAGTAGATCAACCTGAAGAAGGCCCTGAGTAGTACATGGAGCATATGAAAGAGATTTAATGATCCACTCCCGAACAACTCGTTCGTACAACGACCGAACTGCTGCTATCCATGCAGGATCATTCACAAGAGCAGAGGATGAGCCATCATCAACAGAAAATAACAGGGAATCTAGACAAGACGAATTCCAGAGAACCTGCATGTGTGCAATTCTGTCTGTTAAACTATGCATGCAAACAAAAGAGAATAAAACTTAAACATTAAAGAAAGTTTTACAGCACCAGCCTACCTGTGGAAACTTGTCTCTAAGCTGAATTAACAAGTTGACAGCAATCTCTCGAATGCACTCCTCCCTCTCAGACATACATTTTATGAGAAAACAGGCATGCACACAAAGTGTAGAATCTCGTGTCACTGCCCCAAGGCCTGTGTCAGATATCCGATCTTCCTGAACCCAAGGAAAAGGATCAGTAATTTTCACCTACATATTGACAAATAAACAGGCAGATCCACATAGATAGGTAACAAACAGAAGGATGGATACGCAAAGTGTATTTACATCTGCATAGACCTGCATGTGTGTGTATGTGTTTCGAAAGGGGGCAGCACTACTTTGACTAACATGGAAGAATTTCATTACACTGCATAATTACAGAATTTCAAACAGATAACCCAGCCTTTTCCCAAGATATCCCAAAATCATACTAGATACAGATCCTCAATTTCTTAGCTATTCCCAAAAAGGCAAAGGCATCATTCAGAGTAATAAGCTAGCCTTATTAAGCCTTTTGAATTAGATTAGGCTTCATGAGAATCTTCCTCTGAAATGAGAGACCTGAAGATGCGAGAAAACACTTCAGCAGGCTGAAGAAATTTTAGTCCATGTCTACACAGCCCCATCAGACATGGCATCCCCTCTGATCCTAATATACCTAGTACCAGTTATGCTCTCTACTTCACCTTTGTCACTCTACAAAAGTTAGTCTACGACATCACCTGGGTGGCGGTGCAAGTAATTTATTGTAGACGACAATCTGGCACAAAATTACAAGTCTAGAACCTACAAGCAAGTTGCAATTAGAAAACAATGAATTTATTGGAACTGCCAACAAATTTATTAGGGTATTTCTAATTCCACAAGAAGAAAGCATAAACAAAATGGACCAATCTATTGAAAAGCAGCACCAATATCGCCTCCCATGAATAAATTGCATAGGTAAACGATTTAGAAGTAAGTCTCATTTCCAGAAAAAGTAAGTATACCAGCCATGACACTGCTGTTTCAAATGCCCGATGGACAATTGCTGTCAGACACTGGGAGACTGCGGGCATAAGATTTGGTGTTTTCAGGTATTCAAAGACACAACGGAATGCACTTGTAGAAGAGGTCGAGGTTTCACTTCCATTGAGAATGCCACCATTGCTACTAAAACGTATGATTTCTAAAAAAGCTACAGCAAGAAGATATGTGGCCTTTACACCTGCAAAATAAGTGAAAAATTTTCAGATTGAGAAAATTTTACAAGGCAACAACCAAAATGTTGAAGCTGAGGAACAAAAATCACACATTCCTAAATCACAGTCACAATCTTAACTGCAAAATGTAACAGACTATCCTAACCTGAAATCGTGCTCATTCCTCCAACATCTACTCGCCCTCCCAAAGCAGCAGAGAGAGCAGCCCTGTGGGTTACAGCAGCTTTCTCATTGCCACTCCCTCTACGACTACCAGGGTTGTGGAGAGCATTAAGTTCCAACTCATCTTCAAGCCATTTCACAGAGCTAACCACCTGGAAAGCAAAGTAATTCTGAGTCAAAATTTTATATATTGTTGAATTGCCAAATTCACTTGGAATATGGAAAAAGTTTCAATCAGGTCACGCAGTCAATCTTTAGTAAGAAAAGACCAGAAATTGCATTTATCAAAGGAAACCGGAAACACTCAACTTTACACTCTGAGAAAGCTTAGCCTATAGATGTGAAAAAGTCCTACAAGTCTACAGTCAATCACCTCACATTACAATGTTCTTGTAGATACCATTAGTCATAAAACTTTCGCTTTTAAGCAAATACTCTGTGGACCTAAAAATATGTGAAAATAATGACCTGCTAGATTCATTATCGTAGGAATGCAGTTAAATACTTTTCAACATCAGGCCAGGCCACCTGAGTGTTCAGGCTGGGCTACGTTTTTGACAAAAGCCCATCAGGCTTAGCCCATGCTCGCCCATATCTCCAGCATTATATCCCATTCTGGTAACCTCGATTTTACACCAAGGAAATTAGACTCTAGACTGTAAAAGCTCTCAAGTTTCTCTCCCTCCACATTAGCCAAAAATTTGATTGAGAGGCAGCAGCAAGTATCAGTCTTTTCCCTTTGTCAGTTACAAAACAAATTCCTTTCATAACAAGTTCAGGAAGCCTCAACCCAAAAAAATACTTAAAAACCCAATGCAGCATTCATTAGCTGTCTCACTCCTCTACAGTGTTTCAACTCGTATTTGCTGTTAAACATAAAGCACCTATTTACGAGCTGAAACCTATCTTTTGAAAGTTGTCAGTTCTAAGTACTTGATCATGCAAAAAAATAATTTAGCTTTGTTACTTTTTTGCAGAGCCTTATTTACAGCAAAAGCAAAATACATACAAAAATAGAAATGTTGTTAAGTTCTATATAGTAATGGAAATTCTTGTTTATGAACATCTTTTTCTTTCTGGAATGAAAATCAGTCTAAAATTGCAAAGCACAATTTGTCACATATAAAACAATTGTTTCAGAAATGTAATATTGACCTCTTCATCGATCAAGAAAGTCCTTGTTTTAGAGGGAACGATAAGCAACCCTTATTTAGATCATACAACATTGTTGTGTATCTTTACTGTTCATCATTAGTAATTTCTCAGGACATATTAAGATAGATTGATAAGCAACAAAAATCCAGCTACAGCCCAGGAGAAAAAATTTCACAACCAAATAGCATGCTTTAAATCTCTCCTTATTCTCCACTCTCTCATTCATGAAGATATCTAAAGCAGAAGTAGAGGTCTAAATGAGGAGAAGGCTGACAAAAGTAGTGACCTTGATGGTTCCATGGAGATGGTTAAACAGATCTTTGACAAGCACAAGCTTGCAAAATTTGTGTGATTAAAAGGTTCAAACCATCATTTGATTTTGATATTCTCTTAGGGCTCTAATCTTTTCATCTGAGGCCTCAATAAGATATTCTTGGCTCTAAACCATTTCACCTTTGTAAATAAAAGAATGAATTAAGAAAAACAAATATCCCACATTCCAATCCTCTTCTCAAAGTTACAACTTCACCATGTCCACAAGAAAGAAGGAAAGGCTACCACATCAAGGCTGCAACACCTGACACATTAATGCATCAAAGAAAATAGACATTACAATAAAACAAGAATCAGCATCCATCTGCAACCTAATTGCAGCATTATCATGCAGGTTCCTTCATAAAATAGCACCCAAATTTCAGTCAGTGATACTAGGAGCTAACTTTGGTATCTAAAAGCATGATTTCTTGTGATAATAAATGAAAAATCTGGCATGTTCTTCGCAATCCCCAAATTTATCGAGAAGAACTGCCGATCATAGGAAAGGATGTGCAGGTGAGCTAACAAATTTTGTAAGATTAACTTACAAGGGGAGGAGTTCCTTGAGCAATTTTCTGGACAGCAGCAGACCACTGTGCATTCCACATGTATGGTCCACCCACAGCCTGTAGAGGTATTGAACTTATGCTTCCAACACTATTCAATGTACTAGACATTGGTTTACTGGGCATTTGAATATTTTGCAGGGGAGGTGCTAGACCAAAAAGAGCTATGTAGAACCACAAGTTCCGAAATAACTTCAAAAGAGATGGCTCCACATTTGTCGATGGATTGAAGTCAGTACATATCTCAGCAACAGCAGGAAGTAGAGGACCCAAAAAATCTGCTCCACTCCTGCAATGTCACAATTAGCATCAACAACTCCTCTACATTTGGAACACAGAAGAACATTGTCTCATTCTATCAGCCATCCTTACTGTTGCTTTCAGAATCAAAAAGAAAGACTTTTTTGGGAGAAAAATAACAATGGTTTCACCTAGTATCACCATTTTATCAACCAGTAAAATATTAAACTAACACATAAAACAGAAAGAGTTTCGATTCTGCCAATGGCTTCTTTTTTTTATCACAATGCTGTGAAGTTAATCACAACAGTGTCTAGCAATTTACCTCTTAAGCGTTGAAGTAATGACAAATTCCAATCATATATGCAAATGAGGAAAAGCAAGAAAACAAGCATTTGTCAAGGCGTGTTAGATACATTGTAGAAGCTATTCTATTCCCCATCCATTCCTAAAGGAATACTTAATCCAATATTTCATTAAAAAGCTCACTGAGAACAACTAACCGAATAGCTATGCCTATCCTTGGTCCCATGGAAATAGCTTTAATTCCAGGGCTAATAGGAATGACTCCACAAATGGCCTTATGATTCTCATGCCGCCCCACCACTCTTACTGCTTCAACCCCCCCGCCACTTACCATCAACACCACCACCTCCCCCTCTTCCTCCCACAGCCCTCAGCACTCCATCACCCATGACTCAAATACACCCTGACCATTTCGTCAGTTCCATCAATAACCAATACTTTTAGAACTGTACCAGTGAGAAAAATGGTCAAGTGATCAGTATGCAGTTCAACCAGTTCGACCACTTGAACTCCAGTTGACACACTAATATATTAAATATTCATCATTTTATCTTCAAGTTGAAACACATGGGAGCAAATGGTTGAGTGGTGGCTGCATAATTCAGACAAGTGCAGGGTTGTAACTGAGGTCCAAGTCTTTGCTGGAGCAAGTTTGCTCATTGGTTTAGCTGCTTCTCGTAAAATACAATCGTTGGTATGCACCGAACGGACACCATTGCATGAACTAGCAGTGCATAAATAGTGACTCTACAAGCAGGACCATAGATGAAATTGATGCAAGTTCACCTTGTGCTTATATTATTCATGTCCAACCGGTTCTGGAACTAGTTGACCCACCAGTATTTCATTTTATTTTATTTTTTTTGGTAAGATAATAAAGGATATTATTAAACTACAAATCAAGTACATGAAAGAAAGAAAAGGAAAAGACAAAGGAAAACATCACAAGACTCCAGTGAAGTCAGAACAAGATGTCCAAATCCACATAAAAGAGCACAATACATAAGCAACCCAAGATTCTAAACCCTCAAAGACTCTTTTGTCATGTTCCTTCCTTATGCACCACGTGACACAATGCAGTGCAGCACCCCAAGACTTCTTAGAAATTAAGCCTCCTCCATAAGCATTCCAAAAATGGAAAAGCAGAATGACATGACTCGTCATAACCTGTGCCACCTTAAATGAGCTAAGGATATGATTCCAAAGGTTAAGAGCAAAGTCAATGAAGAAAGATACTCATAAACAGATTACCTAGAATGCTTAAACATGCAACACCAAAGCTACCGTACCACAAAAGAAAGAGATTCTATAAGGTATATAAAGCTGCCAGATTGCTTTAGAGGGGCATGAACAACAGAAGATATGCCCCAAATTTTTTACCTGATTGAACCACCAGGTTTTGACCAAAAAAATGGAAAACAACCACCAGGTATGGTCAGCTCAACAGGATTGACACCAGTGTGATCTCATTTCGACCACAGATGCTTTCACAGTGATAATCAGACTGGACCTACATTTTCCAGTCCAACTAATTGAAGCACCAATGCAAACATTGCCCCCAACGCCCACCGCCCCGCCGCCCCCCCAAAAAAAAAAAAAAAAATCCCAATCATCAACAAAATTGCCCCACTGCCATTGCTACCAGTCTACCACAGCCACCTCCATCAGCTGGCCGATGGTTATTCGCAAATTGTTATATATTTAACCTTTGTAGAATTATGCAAATGTATATTTTTTGGCTACTATAAAGAAGTAGTTTCTAAATTCATAACTTCTAAAGTAAACCTTTTTAAAATTATGGTTACAGTAGATGGAACAGAGCTTTAAATTATCATATCAATGAAAACTAGTTCGATTATTCCTTGTCTAAATCTTGCAGGCCAAACATGTCCTGAAATAGTCATTAGATTATACAAACAAAACTGTTGTACAGCTATTCTAGTGCTAATTTATTCTCTATTCTATTCTTGTGGCATAGCTACTCTACCCAATTTTATTATGGACCAGACACACTGTTAGCTTTCATCTTTTTACAGATACATTTGACATTTGTGCTTGTTATGATGCTATAATAACCATCCCAATATTTTGTTTCAGCCAACCAATGGACAGAAAAAAGTCCCAAAGTAGTGAGCGCATATTTGATTGAAAATTCACGGCAAGGTCATGACAAATGATAAATCAAAAGAGTAAGTTCATTTAGACATCACCTTGAAGCTTTCTAGGAATCGCATTTAGGGTTTTCTAAGCATCACACCTAAAAGTCTACATCACACAATCAAAAGCAAAGACCTGCTAAAATTCAAGAATCAGTTCACCAAGAATAAAGTGATCAAAAAAGGCGTAGACTTCAAAGAAGATCGCCAAAATGAAAGATTCACAAATGACCAGAGCCATGTCAAGGTTTCAGAAAGGCCAAAACATTTCTGGCACAGAAGCAAGGAAAGTCAATGGGACAGAGTTCCTTCAAGCCCAGGAGAAATGATACAAAATGCTTAATACATGGTTTGAAAATCTACAGAAGGGTTGTTAATTTTGCGAATATTCTTCAATGATAATGAAAGTTGTTTTCTTTGATAAATTAGCTGTATAAGTAAATTCCCCATTCTAGAAATTTCCTGTATGATTATGTTTCTCATTTTCCAATAGAACCCTCTTTTTGTTTAAAAGATCCTAGTTCAACCAAGATTAGGATTTTCTTTATAAAAGCCTATATATATGATTTTCACTCTTTCAATTTAATAGACTTTATGAAAATTATGGAAATTCAGCAAGTTTTTCTTAGAATTTTCTTAAGCAATTCTCTACCTAAGTCGGATGCTTAAGAAACCCTTAAGTATGATGCTTAGGAAGCTTTGTTTGTGTCACCTAAAAGAATTTATTCATTGATTTCTCTCAATTTCTCCATCTCGCTACTGTGGCTACATTAGTTCACTAGGGACTCTACCAAATGTACCACCAATGCACTAAATCTCAATAGAGCTAAATCTCAATAGAGCTCTCAAGCTAAGCTTAAGCCTACTTCAAACAAGGCAGTAGGATGAGTGACCTCCTGGGAAGTCCTGTGCTGCACCCCCCTTTTATTTCTACAGAAAGAAAATGAAGTGTCTGATGAAGATCTTGTGCATAGAGTACAAACAGGATGGTTGAAGTGGAGAAGTCCGTAACAGTATTTTGTGCACCCACTGAATGCATGGTAAGCTTACAGAAATATTCTACAGGCAACAAATATTCTTTTTAGGATGGACCCCATAAGGACCAACATGTTTTCAAAATAAGTGTAGTCAAGGAAAGAACACTTCAATGGATGTGCCTGTACACCAGAAAAGACAAAACTAGAAATGAATAAATTTGGAAAATGTAGACCTAGCTCCGATCAAGAAAAAGTTGAGAGAAGCTTGTTTAACCTGACTTGGTCATGTTAAACGAAAACCTTCAAAGGCTCAAGTGAGAAGGTGACATTAGGAGATCGAGACTCAATTAAGGAGTAGAGGAAGGCCTAGAAAGTCGTGGAAGAAGACAATAAGGAGCGATATAGAGCTTCCATAAGTTACAAATGATAAAACTCAAAATCAAGCACAATGGGATAAATGGATTCATATAGCTGGTCTCAGTTTGTTGTTGTTATTGTTGGTTTTTTGCTTTTGGGTGGTCTACATACCTAGAAAGTTATGTGGAAGGTTCATCAGAAAACCAATTCCCCCCCCCCCCCAAAAAAAAAAAAAAAAAAAAGCAAAATAAAGCAACGATGAAGGTTTAATTGTATCATTTGCAACAAAAACTTATACTTCCTTAAAATGCTATTCAGAACTATTTCTCTCCATAATTTTAAGGTAAAGCACATCGATTTTGAAAAGAACAATATCACACAACAAGGATCAAAAGTAACTCAAAAGTACAGCATTGCATCCCCAATTATTTGTGCTACAAAGCCTAAACTATTTGTGGAATGCTACCAACATATATAGTTTGAGGAAAATGATACCTTCCACTTTTGCTCTCTGCCGCCAAGCCTACATCTGAGCACAAAGATAGCAGACGGTGACGGTAATCTGAACGCAATTTACTACTTGTAAGACGGCTGGCAATCAGAAGAAACCCAGCAGGAAGAGTCTACAAACACCATGGAATAAGTCAAAATCCATGTAGTAAATCACATCCTAAAGTCACAAACTCGACAGATTATCCCCGTACAACTTGAAAAGAATAATAAGGGAAACTGTGCAGACCTCAACACGTTCTATAGTGGCTTCTGAGGCCAATGTTTTGCTTTCAGCAGACCCTAAACTTGCAAGCTTGTTCAAGTAGCTTCTTGTCATCAAAACCACAGTCTCACGAAATGACTTCTCAAAACCTAAACTCGCTATGTGAGACACAGCATCAAGTAGCTGCAGCAAAAGGTGGAAAAAAAAAAAGAGTGAGAAACTAGGCTACTGAAGGATCCTTGCAGTTTTGAAAAGCAAATTACGGGTAACATTACAATTACATATGAGAAAATAAGCACTCTAAAGGAGCGGTCCATACACGAATCCGCAATAAACCAGGAGTTGAAGCATCGCCCTCTTCTAAACTTTCAATAAAAAGCGGCAGTATCATATCCACAACTTCTGATTTGCTAATAGCAACACTCAAATCTGCTAGTAAGCGTATTAGGTTAAGTTGCACAACAGGAACTCCCTGCTTCTCCTTTCCATCCTGAAATAGTAAATATTGCATATACATGTAAACAAATATAGTTAAAGTTGAAAAGAGAAAATTTAAAAATACCAAAAGAAGCACTACACTGAACAGAGTTAAAAGGACCAGTAATTGACGTTGCCAGTTAAGATCCCTACAACGAGAACTTAGGCACTTCTTAGAACATTATCAAATTATACAGTCACAAAGAGATGAACAAATCACAATAAAACTCAAGCGGACTCCAAAATATGAAATCCAAATATTTCAAGGAGAACATGGTCTATCTTATAAAAGAGCACTATCCAGCAATCATCGACTAACTATGTACAAGAAGCATGTACAGCAGCCACAGCTATCATTTATGAGTTTCTCATCAATGACTCACTAACATTCATCAAACCTGTTCATCATAGTCGTTCCTTTCCCGAACACTTGCTGCTAATCCCATGATAAAAGTGTCTATAGGAGCCCGGTCCTTGCTCCAGCCAAATTCGATCACTTCACAACTTGCCTTCATGACACTCTCCGCCATGGCTCCAGGGCTACTGGCCCATGCATCAGCCTGCTGCAAATCGTAGTCCCCAAAAAAGATTTTTATGGATGAACACATCAATTGGAGTAACATTGTGAATGGATGATGCTGACAGGTATGATTCCTTTCTTGAACGCACCTGAGCACATGCAGTCAGCACAAGGAGCTTGAGGCGAATGAGCAAAACTCGTAGCTGCTGTCCACCCTTAGTGACAGCAATTTGAGTCATCCCAGTAAGCAAAGCACTAAATAGATCTTCACACATTCTCAATTTTCTCCAGACAGATAGTAAACATGCCTCAGCTGCGTCGGTGAATAATACAAGAGTCTCAAGCCAAAATTTCTTTACAGCTTTACCATCCAAATCAAGAGATGATAAGCTCTTCATCTTCAATCTTGTGATGGCTTGATAAACTGATAGTTTTGCATTTATTCTGGCTTTCAAAGTTGGACCCTGTTCATTCCAGTCCCGCTTTCTTATCTGTGTATGGAACCAACAATTTCAGCAACTGACTGCTTCTGCTATCAAAATATATTAAATTTAAGCTGGGAAACCTATAGCTAGAGCAAGAACTCAACCCTGAAAGGCTGCCAACTACTTCTGCTAAAAAACCATCAAAGAATCTATCTTTCAACTGGACTCCACTGTTCTTATCTAACTTAAAGTCTATAAGGAAATTATAGTAAGAACCAAGGGGCCGCCATTTACCAGAAAAAGATAAAAGTCTAAAAGAAAGGGCACTGCGTCCCAACTTACCTTCAAAAATGCAGGCATAGATTGGACTTGCTTCCTTGCCAGTAATCTCACCTGCTCCAATAACTTGGAATCCTCAATTTGGACTTTGTCTAGAATGTGGGTGATTAACCTATATGCAATCTCTTGCTTCTCTAGGCTCTCAACAGACTCTTCTTCAAATGAAGCAACTTGCTGCCTGAACAAAGCTGCAACGCCGCCCCCATTACTGTAACCTCCCGCCATGCTCCCACCGTTCATTGCTCCAGACGCCCTGGACGATGCACTTGCCGAATCATCTACAAGCCTCGAAGCCACACCACTCGATGAACCGCTGACTTCATTCGGACTCGAAATCTCACTAACATGATAATGGTTTGCATTGGCACTCAATGGCGAACTCTGTGCCGATGACGTTTCCGAATTCACCTGCATTTGCTCCCGCGGTGAAGGAGGCAGCGGAACCGGCAAGGCCAGCTGCTCGAGCAGGTACCTCACTAACGTATCGCCATCCGACTGCAGAACCGCCGGGAAATTTTGCGAGATAGCCACCAGAAAAGCCCTGGAGATCGCGGAATTGTCTCCACTGCGGCTGACTGCCGCGACCACATTGTCTCTGGTGAAGGCGGCGACCTCGACGGCGAAATCCGGCGACAATTCGGCGGCTTTCGAGAGGTAATCGAAGAAATCCATGAAGAAGGAAGCGACGGCATCGCTGTTGAAGGACTGCGGCCAGAAGGAGACGTCGAAGGAGGAGGGAATCAAGCGCAGGAACTCGAGGACGACCGCGTACGGCCGGTTGTCGGGCACGACGGCGGACTTGGAGAGGAAACGCGCGACGGCGAGGACCGCATTGAGGTGCGGACGCGAGACCCTACGAGATCCGGCGAGGACGGACTCGGATTGGGGGCATCTGCCGCAAATCCACGCCAGCTTATCGGCGAATTGCGCCGGATTCTGCGCGATGAGGTCGCAGAGCTCGATCAGCGCCTCCATTTCGCCCCCCACGCCAACAACCGCAGAACACCGCCCCCAGCCCCAGCCCCCCCGGCGCGGCGCGGCTCGGAGGAGAAGAAGAAGAAGCCGCCTCCGACCTGGAGTCCCGACGACGCTGCTGCTACGGCGAGAAGCGGTGGCGAGGCCCCGATCGGGTCATCGGAAGCAGGCGGCGCAATGCGATCGCGCCGGCGGCGGCGGCGGACGACGGCGGAGGACGGCGGAGGTGGGCGTTAACGGCGATCGGGAGTGGAAGTTTCGATGGTTTCCACCGTTCTCCTATCGCGCAACAGCCTTTCGCGACGTCGCTGTCTTATGGTTTCCCCTCGGGGCCTCGGGTATCTGGAATATTTATGACATTTCCGGTTTTGTTTTATTCGCATCTTCATTTCTTTTTTTGTTTTTTTTTCTTTTTTTTTGGCGAAAATTTCGAATGAGGCCCCGCGGTGGCCTCAGTTTTTCAAAGATTGACCGGAAGTTCATGGTAAATCTCAAACAAGGGCCTGAATCAAATATGACAGTCTCAAATGAGTACCGGACCCTTGCTAAATCTTTCCAATTGATCAAGATCAAGGGCATTTTCGTCCAAAGAAAAACTCCTTTTTCCTCTCTCTACTTCCTCTCTTATCTTCTTTTTCCAACAAAATAACTAGGGGAAGAGCAGTGGCCTTAGTGACCAACCAAAGTATAATGCGATTCATAACTGAACGAGAAAGAAAGAGATTAAACGGAGATTACCTTCGCGCAAAATCCCAATCGAAATCTCTAGGCAAGGGGACTGAGGGAACAAAACGAGATGATATTTTTGTTCAGTTAAGCTCATTACTTTTGACTCCTAAGAATGAAGGGGGTTCTCTTCTCTATCTTATTTTCTTTTCTTGTCCCGTCGAGGAGAATGAGAAATGCA
This sequence comes from Eucalyptus grandis, assembly GCF_016545825.1. Lineage (NCBI taxonomy): Eukaryota > Viridiplantae > Streptophyta > Magnoliopsida > Myrtales > Myrtaceae > Eucalyptus > Eucalyptus grandis. The sequence goes on from NC_052618.1 coordinate 32,638,670, forward strand.
AATGTCTATAGCGACCAACAATATGCTCCATCCTTTGATTTTGGTGATAAGAAAAATGAAAGGAAATTATAAATGAACGAAAATGCCCTTGATTGGCCGGAAGATTTGGTGAGTTGGCATGGTCAAGCCCTTATATAAGACTGTCATATCCATTTTAGACCTTTTATTTGAAACAACATAGATCTTAGGTCATCTCTTAAAAAAAAAAAAAAAATAGTGGCATTTTAGACTCTTCTTTGGTATTTACCTTTGTCAGTTTTTTTTTTTTATCAGAACCTTTGTCAGTTTATTACCTACTATTTTTATAGTGTTAGCAAGTTGAGGTTATTTATGTAATTGTACAAGGCTTAACTCTAAGCCTATAAATACTTCTTTTACTCTCAATAAAATTATAATCTCTTTTACCAATAACATGATATCAAAGCTATAAATACTTCTTTTACTCTCAATAAAATTATAATCTCTTTTACCAACAACATGATATCAGATCTAGTAACAAAACCCTAATTCTGCCATGGCAGAACCCTAGATTACAGTTTGAGCCGGCCGTGATCCACCACGAGCTCTTGACCGAGGCAACGTCGCTGGTCACTCATCAAGAATTGTTTACCATTCAGTGACGCGTCCCCTACTTTTTCTTCTTGCAAATCGGTGACTCGGCACTTGAGGACAAAATGACACACGTGGTGAGACCAAAACCCACAATCACATGATTAGAAGTCAAAATCAGATAGCGTTGAATTTGCACCTCTTCAAGCTCCCAGGCGTTCGTTGCACTCACTAAGGTTTTGTAGTTATTTACTTTTGTCTTGATTTGGGTAGTGAAGAAATACTCAGGACTACAGAAATTTAGGTACGGGAGATGTGGGGCCGTTGATTTTATTGACTTTAGGTTTTGTGGAGTGGAGGGCCCACCAGTATTTGGTTCCTATCATTGTTTCTTTGCTCAATTTAGGATTTGTGGAGGTCCCATCGAGATGTATTGGAGTGAACTTCCTTCCTTTTACCAAGATGCCATTGCTTCTTTTACTAAGATAGCCTTTGGAAAAATGCAAAGGACTTTGAGTTAAAGAGATTTTCTAAAATGTAAATTGTGTTTGGTAAATTGTAATTTGAAAGTCCATTGTAAAATACCTTTGTGTAAAATAGCGTTTGGAGAAATAAATTTACAAATGACTTTGGTGATTAAATAAAAAATAAAAAAAAAATATGAGGCACGATGGGCACCAGATCGAGCTCCTTCTTTCACCTCCTTGTGAAGAGTTGGAACATGACGCTGGTGAGCGGTCGGCTGTTCTACTCCTTGCTCGCGCCTACCACCAGGGAGCCTTCATGCCTGCCACTGGAGAACCAAAGTGCCGCCGGATTCGCCCCCACGAGGGAAGACGACAACAGCGGGGAGAGGTTGTTGCCGGCGAGGCCGAGGAGAGAAAAAAAAACGCAGGGGCACGCGAGAGGAGCATGGTCGGAGAATCAGAATGGGTCGAGAATCGGCGACGGAGCTTCGAGGGGAGAGAAATGGAGAAGCAGAGGAGGAGCTTCGACAGGAGCTTCGACCTCACACAAAGAGCAAGGTCGTGCAACATCCTGGCAACCAAATTTGGGTTCGCCGAAGGTCACGTGACCTCGCGGCGACCAGACCTGGGTCGCGCGTAAGGTGGCGCGACCTCCGGCGCCGGCGCCACCCAAATCTGGGTCACGCCTAGGTCGCGCGGCCTAAATACCCGCCAGAGGTCACATGACCCATCGGCAATGACCGCCATGACCGTCACCGGCCTCTTGTTGGTCTGCCGTCCGCCCTCAGCGGCCCTGCACAATCTGAACACTTGAACGAAGAAGATGAACAGTAAAAAGTCTACGAAGAAGATGAACAGTAGAAGGGTGAAGCAAATGCAAAGCCAAAGCTGAAAGCCCAAGGCACCCCAAGGACTACCTTGGGCTTTCAGCCTTCAGAAGGCTGGCTTTGGCTCAATGGGGTTTCTAAAAATTTTCCCAAACACCTGATACTTGGCCAAAAAACCTTTAGGTGTCTAAAGCTACTTGGGAAAGTAGTTCCCAAACGCAGCCATCCACTAGTATTTGGTTCCATTGAGATGACTTCAAGTTCGTGGTTTTGTCATTGCGATTCCCGACTAGTCAACTACTTTCAAATAGTCAACTAATTTGAATCTTGGTATCGTGTGGTGGTGTTTTTAGTAATGTGTGGTGTTATATTATTGGTTTGTGGATATATTTACTAATCCAGAAAGCTCTTTGTCTATTGTTTGGGGGTGAATGATAATCCTAGCTCAGCATCTTTTGGTACCTATAATAGTGATACTCATGGTATGACAAGCTTAAACACTACCTTGGTTAAATTGGATGGTACTAATTATCCTACTTGGTCAATGGCTATTTCTACTACTTTATTTATGCTAATCGCTGGTCCATATGGCTCGAAAAAGAAACACTTGTAAATTTAACTAATCAAGAAGAAAGGGAAGTCATTGATGCTGCATGTGTACTCATTTATGGAGAAGTATGGCTGAATCTCTTCGCCATCTTTTCACGGATTGTGCGATAGCTTGTGAAGTATGGACAAAATGTACTTTATTCCGGATAGAATAACATGAGTCAAGTTTGCAGCATATGGGAAGCTCTATTTGAAGCTAAAATTATTGATGCTAGGTTGGCAAAGTATTATGCTCGCTTTTCCTCTTTGTATCAGAGTCTCAAGTCGTATTTTCCATCGGCTACCACGGTTACTCATATGTAGCAATGAGAAGCATATATGGTGTTAAAATTAATGTCACAAGTTTGAATTCGGATAATGATTTGTTAAATCGAATTTGTTGATAAAATTTTCCTAAGAAGATTACAAATCAGATGACAAAATCTTTCTTCTTATTGGACATTCTTTTGGACGTGCAAAATAAGGAGGGAAGTAAGGAGTATGTGATTTACCACTACAAGACAAAAGGGGCACACTTTATTTTATATTTCTATTTATCTTTTAGGGGCAAAGATGACTTTGTTGAAAGAGATAAAAAGAGGAAATTCCCTTTTGTATAAGCAAAATCCCCATAGGCATTGGTTTGTTGATGTGATGGGACCAAGGTCAAACTTTTGACGTTGGGCACACACATACACACAAAAGGTGTAGCTTTTCTTTTCTTTCTGCAAGTGACTACCACACGTACAAGCCGCATAATGGAGCCACGAAAAAAAACCTAGAGAACGCCGCACAAGTCTTGAAGAGGTAGAGAATGCGAAGCTATATGTACATGGAGAAGACATAGTTCTTGTTTTGGCGTACGTAGAGCGTTTTACTTTGAGCTTGAACGAGCGGTAATTTTGTACTATGAATTTATGTTCAAGTGAGTTGTTTATTTATAAATAATTTGGGTTTGGAGTTAAATCTAGGTGTGAGAAACACTCGAGCATGTGAGCAATTGTAAATTCTAATTCTCTGATTATAGTAGATTATTTGCTTCTAGCTCTCCCCGTGTACGTAGATACCGATACTCGGACCAAACCACATATATTTCTGGTGTCCTTATTATTTATTGTTTATTTCTCTGGTGATTTCGTATTGACGTAAATTGCAAGATCCTATCATTTCCACGTATTCTATTCCAACAATTGGTATCAAAGCTTGGGATTGAATTTCTTAATTGTGATTTGGAGTTTTTGCTTGTCTAATTATTATCTGGAAATTCTGTTATTGTAATTATGTTTGAGAGGAAATCTGAAATTGAGAAGTTTAATGGGAGTAACAACTTTGTGTTATGGAGCATCAAGATGTGAGCATTATTGACAACCCAATGTTTGGCCAAGGCACTTGATTGTGAAGATGAGTTGCCTATTATAATGAAAGCCTCTAAGAGAGTAGAGTTAATGGAAAGGGCAAAGAGCACAATCCTGTTAAATTTATTGGATGAGGTTTTAATATATGTTGTTGAGAAGAAGGATGCCGCAGCATTATAGGCAAAACTCAAGTACTCTATGTGAATAAAGGTTTGAACAATCGCATATACATGTTGAAGAATGTGTTTCAATTTAGATATACTTTTAATATATCTATCAGAACCCATTAGATGAATTTAATAAACTCATGATGGATCTAAAAGTATCGGTGAGATACTTGATAATAAATAACATGGGATAATGTTATTAGCCTCTATACTAGAGTCATAAGAGCACTTTACTAACTCATTGTTACGGGGGCGTACTATAATTACCTCAGAAGAGGTAAAGTCATCCTTATTCTCTAAGGAGTGGTATAGAAATTTGCAAGATGACGGTATAGCGCAAGGAGTAGCGCAAGCACTAACAATTCGGGGTAGAGAACAATATCGAGGACCTAATAGCAGCAAAGGTAAAATCATATCGAAATAATGCCATAGAAAGTCCAAGGGACGCGTGAAGTGCTTTTAATGTCATAAAGAGGGGCACATCATGAGAGATTGTTCAAAGCGGAGGAATAAAGCTGATAGGTAAAATGCCACAAACAATGTGGCAAACGTTGCCGATGGGAGTAATAGTGATGTAGAAGCTATTTTATGTGTGACTACTACTTCGTCGGAAGACAAATTGGTGCTAGATTCAAGGTATTCTTATTATATAACGCTTCATAAAAATTGGTTTACTACTTACCAGACTATAGATGATAGTAGAGTTCTTTTGCGGAATAACACAGTCTGTAAGGCTGTGGAGATAGGGACAATTCGGATCCGGATGCACCATGGGGTGGTACGCACATTGACAAATGTGAGACATGTATCAGAGCTCAAGAAGAATCTTATTTCTCATGGGACACTCTATGACATTGGGTGTAGGTACATTTGATGGTAGAATACTTAAGATCTCTGGAAATGCCATGACAATGATGAAGTGGAAGAAAGTGAATACTCTCTACATCAACTGGGAGAAACCGTGACCGGAACCGCTATAATTTCATCAAGTGAGTCAGACTCTAATTTAACTCAATTATGACATATGCATTTAGGGCACATGAGTGAGGCAAGTATGACGATGCTAAGTGAAATGGGGTTGTTGAAAGGTTAGAAAATAAGGAAGTTAGACTTATGTGAGCACTGCATCTTTAGGAAGCAGCATTGAGTTAAGTTTATTACAGCTGTTCATTTCACCAAACGACCAACTGAATATGTTCATTCAGACGTATGGGGCCCGTCTTCGATTTCTTTGAAAGAAGGTGCCCGATATATTTTGATATTTATCAACGACTATTCGAGGAAAATATGGGTATATTTTCTAAAGCACAAATATGATGTGTTCAATCAGTTAAAGAAATTTATGGCATTGATTGAGAAGCTGTTAGATAAACAAATCAAGTGCCTGAGAATTGATAATGGCATGGAATTGTGTGGAAAAGATTTTACCGAGTTCTACGAGAAAAAATGTATTGTGAGACACCGCACAATACCTAGGACACCACGGCAGAATGGCATGACATAATGGAAAAACAAAACTTTGTTCAAGCGAGCTCAATGCATGTTTTTGCATACAAGACTTAGCAATGAATTTTGGGCCAAAACGGTAAACATGGCATGTTACCTAGTTAATCGATCTCCATCATCTGCTATCAAGTGGAAGAATCCTGAGGAAATATGGTCGAGGAAACCTGTTGATTATTCCGAATTACATATATTTGGATGTCCTGCGTATGCTCATGCGAGTGATGATAAACTTGAGCCAAGGGTGAAGAAATGCATATTTATGGGTTATGCATATGGGGTGAAAAGGCTACCAGCTGTGGTGCACCGATCCTACATCAAACAGTTTTCTAATCGCAGAGACATGATCTTCAACAAGACTGCAATGCTTCAACAGAGAAGTTCTGAGACACAACCAGCAAAGAAGACAGATCGTGGTGTCATTTATGAGATGGAGCTTCAGGTGAAGACTCCGGAGATCTCGAAGGTAACTAAAATTGAGACTACAGATGCGGCCACAGTTCCTAAAGTTAGTGATAGTGAACAACTAGCAAAATCGCAGCATACTATAGCCGCAAATAGATAGAGAAAGCAAATTAAATCACTGGTACGTTATGGTTATACATATATTGCTTATGCATTGATTGTAGGGGATGAGGTGGAGATAGATGAGCCTTCGTCTTACTCTGAGGCGATGGGTAGTTCGGAGTCATCGTAGTGGCTAAGAGCTATGAGTGAAGAGATGGAATCACTCCATCGAAATTAGACATGGGAGCTAGTCAAAGTACCCAAGAGCCAAAAGATTTTCGAAAGTAAATGGGTCTTTAAACGGAAAAATGGCATTCTTGGTGTCAAGGCAGCAATGTATAAGGTGAGACTTGTGGCAAAGGGATATACACAACGTGAGGGCATTGATTATAATGGGGTGTTCTCTTCTATGGTAAGACATACTTCTATCCGTGCTTTATTTACCTTAGTTACTTCGCAGGATCTCAAGCTAGAGCAACTAGATGTGAAAACTGGATTTCTTCACGATGAGTTGGAGGAGCAAATTTATATGAGGTAGCAAGAGGGATTTGCTAAGATCATGTTTGCTTGTTGAAGAAATCTTTGTATAGGCTAAAACAGTCTCCTAGGCAATGGTATAAACGTTTTAATACTTTTATGGCTATTCAAAACTATTCAAAAGTTAGATTGATAGCTGCATTTACTATAGAATATTGGAGAATGGTTCTTTGATTTATCTACTCTTATATATTGATGATATACTGATAGCAGCTAAGAATATGTCTGATATTGATGTGTTGAAGAGACGATTAAATGCTGAATTTGAGATAAAAGATTTAGGTTCTGCAAAGAAAATATTAAGTATGGAGATTTTGCGTGATAGAACTGTAGGAGTTTTACATCTATCTTAGAAAAAAATATATTGAGAAGATCGTGACACGTTTTAATATGCAATCGCAAAATATGTAAGTACACCTCTAGCAAAGCACTTTAAACTTTCAGATAAATTATCACTGAAGACTGAGAAAGAGGAATAGCATATGTCTCATGTTCCTTATTCTAGTGTCGTAGGTAGTATTATGTATGATATGGTGTGCACTAGGTCTGTATTTCACAAGCTGTGAACATGATTAGCCATTATATGAAATGTCTTGGTAAAGCTCATTGGGAAATTGTGAAGTGGATCCTCAAATATTTGAAGGGGACAACAGACGTGGGTATAGTGTGCCGGAAGGCCCGCGAGCCCTCGTCGGATCTGGGCGAGGGCCGCGACCCTTGCCGAATCGGGCGAGGCTCGCGGGCCCTCGCCCTCCCACCGCCACCGGAAGGGCCGGCAAAGGAGTGGGGAGGGTCGGCCGTCGACCCCGGCGGCGAGGGTCGCGAGCCCTCGTCGGATTGCGGCAAGGGCTCGCGAGCCCTCGCCGTCGATCGGCCGGGGCGGCGACCCGGCCGACCCTCCCCACTTCATCATCGGCCCTTCCCGATGGCGGGGGAGGCGGCGACGACGAGGGCTCGGCCCTCGGCCACCCGTTCGATCCCCCCCCTTTTCTTTTTATTTTTTTTAATTTTCTTAACTTTTTGAATATTCTAAATAAAATTAAGATTAAATTTAATTTAATTAATTTTTATATTGTTATTTACACATCGACGCGAAAACAAAGCATCGTTTTTGCATTTTCTCCGCCATGTCAACGTGCAAAACGACGCCGTTTTGGACCAAACTCGCCGGAAAGTTGCCACGTCGCCCATTTGGCCGGATTTTCGCCGGAGTGGCACTTAAGTGTCTCATTTAACTTCGAAATCGCACTCAAGTGTACCATTTTGAAGTTATGGCACTTAAGTGTCCCCTGGTGCCAAGTTATGGCACTTACGCACTTTCTTCCGGGTAATGTTATTGTCGAAAAGATTGTTACAGCTGATAACCCAGCAAACATGATAACTAAGTTTGTTCCTTTGGCAGAGCTTAAGCTCTACTTGAGCTTTATTGGTGTTTGTGGAGAATGAGCGCCCGTCGAGACATTGGAAGAGTAGCATGAATAATGAACACTATAACTTGACTTCAAATGTTGAGTCAAAGTGTAAAATTAATATCTCGATTTTGAATTCGGATAATGATTTGTTAAACCGAATTTGTCGATAAAGTTTTCCCAAGTCGATTACAAATCGGATGAAGAAATCTTTCTTCTTATTGGACATTCTTTTGGACGTGCAAAATAAGCAAGGAAGTAAAAAGAATGTGATTTACCACTACAAGACAAAAGGGGCACACTTTATTTTATATTTCTACTTATCTTTTAAGGGCAAAGATGACTTTGTTGGGAGAGATAAGAAGAGGAAATTCCCTTTTGTAGAAGCATCTTCTGCCGGGTAACGTTATTGTCGAAAAGATTGTTACAGCTGATAACCCAGCAAACATGATAACTAAGTTTGTTCCTTTGGCAGAGCTTAAGCTCTACTTGAGCTTTATTGGTGTTTGTGGAGAATGAGCGCCCGTCGAGACATTGGAAGAGTAGCATGAATAATGAACACTATAACTTGACTTCAAATGTTGAGTCAAAGTGTAAAATTAATATCTCGATTTTGAATTCGGATAATGATTTGTTAAACCGAATTTGTCGATAAAGTTTTCCCAAGTCGATTACAAATCGGATGAAGAAATCTTTCTTCTTATTGGACATTCTTTTGGACGTGCAAAATAAGCAAGGAAGTAAAAAGAATGTGATTTACCACTACAAGACAAAGGGGCACACTTTATTTTATATTTCTACTTATCTTTTAGGGGCAAAGATGACTTTGTTGGGAGAGATAAGAAGAGGAAATTCCCTTTTGTAGAAGCAAAATCCTCGTAGGCGTTGGTTTGTTGATGTGATGGGGCCAAGGTCAAACTTTTGAAGTTGGGCACACACGTACACACAAAAGGCGTTGCTTTTCTTTTCTTTATGCAAGTGACTACCGCACGTGCAAGCCGTAGAAGGGAGCCACAAAAAAAAAAAATCTAGAGAATGCCGCACAAGTCTTGAAGAGGTAGAGAACCCGAAGCTATACGTACGTGGAGAAGACACGGTTCTTGTTTTGGCGTACGTAAAGCGTTTTACTTTGAGCTTAAATGCGCAATAATTTTGTGCCGTGAGTTTAAGTCTAAGTGAGTTGTTTATTTATAAACACTTTGAGTTTGGAGTTAAATTTAGGTGTAGGAAACACTCGAACATGTGAACGATTGTAAACTATAGTTCTCCGATTATAGTAGATTATTTGCTGATGGCTCTCCCCGTACACGTAGGTACCGATACTCGGACCGACCCACATATATTTATGGTGTCTTTATTATTTCTCATTTATTTCTCTGGCGATTTCGCGTTAACGTAAATTGCAAGATCACGTCGTTTCCGCGTATTATATTCCAACACATGGAGTCCTCTTTCTCTAAGGTCTTGGTCCATATCACAGTGCTCTTCGGCAACAAATTACTTCTCATGGCTTTCTACCGTCCATTGAAGAAGTGTGCTCTCGAGCAACTCGTTCTATGCCCAATCCCAAAACTTCAGCTATATTAGATAGTAGTGCTATGGTTGCTCGGGGTAGTCAAAGAGGTCATGGTTGCGGTAATGGTCGTGGACATTGGAACTCATATAGTTTTAACCTTGTCGTGGACGTGGTGTTCAAGGTCGAGGTGCCTCTCGTGGTGGTGGTAATAATGGTTCTAAAGGAGCTCGTGGGGTCGCTTTTGTACGCATTACCATCTTACAGGACGTAATATTGATTATTGCTATTATTGCTATAACCTCCATCCTGAGCAGTGGGGTCTACATGCTTCCATTGATACTGAACCTTGGTCTCCTTCATTTGGACCTTCTTCTAGACAAATATGGTGAATTTGACTCATGCGGAATATGATGAGCTGATTAGGGCACAACAACTTGGTATTCATTTAGGTGCCATTGCTACTTTTGCATAGAATGGTGATTCTACTTGTTTCTTGTCCACTATAGCTATCACTCGTCCTTGGGTTATTAACTCGAGTGCCACTCATCATATGACTGGTGATCCACGTCTTCTTACCTTCACCTCATCCATTTCATCCACTTCAGTCACTTTGGCAAATGGTTCTAAGTCAAAGGTGACAAGTTCAAGTTGAGCTCTTTCGTGTCCTTACCGTTTGTATATCATATTCCATGCTTCCTTTATAATTTATTATCTATCAATTCTAGTACTCGTGATCTTGACTACGATGTTATCTTCTCTTCCTCTTCGTGTGTTTTTTAAGGATCAGATGACTAGACGTCGAATAGGCGGTGGTTGTAAGGTGGTGGATTATACCTTTTGGATCTTAAGATTATTGCTGTTGCCACTACTGTTCAAAAGAAGGGTATGGATAACTCTTATTGATTACATTGTCGCCTTGGTCACACCTCAGCGGACGTACTCCAACATTTTCCCTTTGAGTCTGGTTCTAGTCTTTAGTTTGATTGTGAAACATGACAGTTGGGTAAGAACAATCATGTGTCTTTTCCCCGTCATGTTTTGAGTCATGCATCTCAGTCATTCAAGTTTGTCCACTTTGATGTTTGGGGTACTAGTCAAGAGTCTTCATTTGGTTTATGCTATTTTGTCACATTTATTGATGATTGTAGTTGAACAATTTGGTTATATTTAATCAAAGCTCGTACTGAAGTATTTCATTCTTTTTGTCATTTTCATAATGAAGTTCATACTCAATATGGCTATCATGTTAAGTGTTTGCATACAGACAATGCTCGTGAATATTTATCATCTTCTACTTTTATTCCATTTATAGTGTTGCACGGAATTTTAAATTAGAGTTCTTGCTCTTGCTCTCACAGCCCACAACAAAATGGGGTTGCTAAATGAAAGATTAATCAATTGTTGGATGTTGCTTATTGTCTACTTCTCGACACACATATGCCTAAGTCATTCTAGAGCTATACTCTTATTATAATATGTCATCTTATTAATTGTCTTACATCCTCCGTATTGAACAAAGCTATCCCATATGCTCTTCTTCATCCCGATTGTCCTTTGTGGTCTGTTGGTCCTCGTATTTTTGGGTGTGTATGTTTTGTCCATTCTTTCTCTTTGGTTGGATAAACTATCACCTCATGCCAAAAAATGTGTATTCATCAGTTACTCTCATACTCAAAAGGGCTATGTCTATTATAGTCCTACTCGTCATTGGGAGTATATTTCTATTGACGTGACTTTCTTTGAGGATCAGACATACTTTGGTGATGTTTCTCCTCCAGTGTCATTGACGATGGATCTTTTACCATCTTATGCACCTTATTAGTCGACGCCGCTAACTTCCATTATTTCTCCCACAACTTCCTAGTTGGAACGGTTGTTTGTTCCTTCAATTTGTGCTCTGCCTAATTCAGGATCACCTATACCAACTCTTCTTAAGGTGTATACACGTGGTCCTCGCCCTGTTTGGGGGACATGCCTCTCCACCAATGGATGTCCCACCACCACCTCCGACACTGGCTTCTAATTCTTTTTCAGCCCCTGTCAATTCTCTTATCACCGTACTCGATCTTAGGATCCTCTTTCTCATTTTGTATCTTATAATAACTTAAGCCTCAAATGTCTCTCTTTGTGTCGTCCCTTGTATCTTTATCTATGCCCAATAATGCGTAGGAAGCTTTGGCCCACCAGGTTGGGCCCATGCTATGGAGGAAGAGATGGCTACATTACATCACAATAAGACTTGGGAGCTAGTCCCATTGCCTCTTAATAAACAATTGGTAAGTTGTTGTTGGGTCTTTGTCGTCAAACACCATCCCAATAGTTTAGTTGAGTGCTCAAGGCCCTATTTGGTAATCAGCCAAATAGTAAAAATTTATATTCTTTTGTTTTCGGGAATAATCTTAGAACAGAATCGTGTTTAGCAAAATTTTTGTTCCCGAGAACAGATTTGGAGTAAAATCAAGAATAAAAAAAAAAAAGTTAATTCTTGTTCCCGGTAAAACAAAAAAAAAAGAATCAAAAGTGAAACAACCTTACGTTCTCTCATTTGCTCAAACCAATTCTTTTTCTTCCACACATCACAAAACTCACTCTTCTGCACATCACCAAAACTCATTCTCTCCTCAAGAACGACGATGGCAACTGCTGCTTCTTCATTGGTTGAAGCTGTTCGTTCAAGGTGAGTTCCCTTCACTCGCAACTATGGGTGGTCGCCATCATGCATATGGGTGGTTGTCGGCTAATTTGGGCAACGGCTTACTCACCATCGCCGTCGTTCATCGTATGCAACGGCTGGTGAGAGTGCACCTGAGCTTTCTCGAGCAAGCGAGCCCTCGGCCAGATCGACGAGGGAGCCTACTAACTCAAGCCCAGGCTCGCTCCCACCAGCCGTCACCCCAACGAACACCCTCCTCGTCGTCTATGTCTAGGCGAGCCCTCATCGTTGTCCGTCTCGCTGTCGTCCATCTCGCCATTGTCTTCGAGAGAGCCCTTGGCCAAGTATCCGAATGAGGGCTCACTTGCGCGAGCCATCTAGAGCTAGATCTTGAAAACATAATCTCAAGCGGAGGTTTTATAAATGAATTTGAATAACTCCCGTAGACCTAGAATGGATAAAGGATGAATTTCAGATGGATAAAAAGCAATGTTACATAGGGACAATTTCAAACGTTCTTGCGTGTTCTGATGTTAGCTCAGATGACGGACAACGACAAGCGCCAATCTGGGTGAGGGGTCACTCGCATGAGCCATTGCCCAAACGACAGATGACGGCGAGCACCCTCGCCTAGATCAACAGACGCCCTCCCCATATTCCTCAACCCTCAATTTGGGCAATCCGAGTGAGGGCTTGCTCTCCAGTGAGGGCTTGCTCTCCACCGTCATCCTCAACCCTCACTCACTTGAATGAGCTCTTGCGTAGATCGATAAACACCCTTGCTGCCATCCTCAATTGATGGACGCCCTTGCTGCCATCCTCGATCCTTGCTTTGGGCAAGGGCTCGCTCGAGTGAGCGTCGTTTCTCTGATTCTTGTTTCCTTGTGTTTGATAGTGGCTCGCCTAGCCTCCTATTTTACTAATTGCGCAGTTCCATTGACATTGGTGCATAGTCGACCTTACGGATCTTCAAAATCCGGTATCTCTTTTCTCAGTGTTCTTTGTTCGCTACTTTTGCTTGATGCTTCTCTGTCTATTTCTTTGATTTTTAATCAATGCTCATGTAAAGCTTCTAGGTTGATTGGAAAAGTATGTGCAGGGTGGATTTTCTTGTGCTATTCATAATTATATTCGTGACCAAGATCGGATGGATAAAAACTTTTCCCTATATGGAGATCCGGAGTACCCATTTGGACCTAAAGAAGTGGAGGTTGTCGATGATATATCAAATGAGCAAGCAATAGAGATAAACATGCTTCGGAGAAGTATTACAAATAAAGCGGCAAGGGATTACAATATGCCCCGAGATTCCATAACTTTATATTTCTGACTTTAGTAATATTGTTTTTAATTGTTGACTTATCAAAGCCAATATTTTGAAGTCGAACAATGGACTTAGTTACTTCATTATTGATTTATGGATAAGTTGCGGTGATGAGTTTCTCGTTAAAGCCTTTTCTTTGCTTCAAAGAGTTATGTTGGTTTGAAGACTTATTTTCTTAAACGTTGGGTGTTCGGTTTTGGGAAGGGAATAGAGAGAGAGAGAGAGAGAGAGAGAGAGAGAGAGGCGGAAGGAAGGAGAGAAAAATCTTGGCTAAATTAAAATTAACATCCATCCATATTGAATTCAAAATGGATTAGATATTTAATCATATAAAAGTAAATATTAATTGAAAATGAGCAATAACCATGATAAAAAAAAAAAACTCTTATTTAAATATAAATAATATTGAAATTCTAATAAGAAAACAAAATTTAAAACAGCAACAATTTTCGTTTTTATTTTTATCTTTTTTTATTTATATTTTTATTTTAATTTCTTCCTATTCTGAAATATATATTTGTTATCTATAGAATACATATTTAATTTTTTATTTTAATTTTTATTTAGTATTTATATTTATTGCATATTTTAGGTATATTAGTATAGTTTATACTATAGTTTATTATTTACTATTTAATAAAAAATTGATTAGTTAATATTTTTTTACTTATTATAAATATAATTAATCAATAGAATTTCTATGATTTGATAGAATTTTAGAATGGAATAGAATTCTAAATTTGAATTCTTTTGAAATTGAAAAAAAATATAATAAAATATAATATGATTTCTTCACTCATAAAAAGACAATTATATTGGTGAGTAAGAATTCAATATCAAATTTATACTCATCTAAAAAGGTAATTGTAAAAGAATTGGAAAAGAAATTTTATGCAGTTACCAAACGCATTTATGTTCTTTTTCTATTCCTAAATCAGAAATTTTGTGTAGTTACCAAACGCGTTCTTTTACTCATAAATTGTTCATGGGAACATAATAGTTACAAAACGCGCCCTAAAAGTGCATCTTGTTGCGAAGAGCTATACTTAGACTTACAATATCGACTATGATGAGATTTTTTCTCCGGTGGCCAAAATTTCTTCTGTACATATCGTTATTTCTTTGGCTGCCCAATTTAATTGGACTCTTCATCAGCTTGATGTAAAAAATGCATTCCTTCAAAGTGATCTTCATGAGGAGGTCTATATGGAGCAACCACTCAGGTTGTTGCTCGAGGAGAAAAGATGTTTTAGCTATAAAAAGCTCTTTATGGACTTAAGTAGTCTCCTCGTCCTTGGTTTGGCCACTTTAGTGATGCGGTTATTACTTTTGGCATGCATCGATGTAATGTGGATCACTCCATGTTTAGTATATTTGCTTCAAAAGGGTGCATTATTCTTGTTGTTTATGTTGATGATATTATTGTTACAGGAAGCAATGTTAAAGGTATACAACGACTCAAGCAGTTTCTATAGAAGGAGTTTAACGCTAAAGATTTATGTCATCTTCAATATTTTCTAGGCATAAAGGTTGCCCATACTAATGGCAGTATTGCTCTCTCTCAGCGAAAGTATACTATTGACACTCTTAAGGAGGTGGGCTTGCATGACGCTAGGCCTAGTGACACACCTATGGATCCTTGGGGTAAGGCTTGATAATGAACATGGAGAGCTTCTTCATGATCCTGAAAAGTATCACTAGCTAATAGACAAGTTAAATTATCTCACTATTACTCGTCAAGATATTTCCTCCGTTGTTAGTGTCGTAAGTCAATTCATTAGCTCTCCCCGTACTACTCACTAGCACGCTGTCCTATAGATTGTTCGCTATTTGAAGGGAGTGCCAGGTTAGGAAATTATGTTCTGTAGCCGGGGTCATCTTCATATAAACGGTTATTCAGACCCTAAGTCTTTGGAGGTGACAGCATATTCTGATTTAGATAGTGCTTGTTGCCTTATGGATCGTTGGTCTACTTCTAGATATTGTGTTTTTCTTTGTGGTAATCTTGTGTCATGGAAAAGTAAGAAACAATATGTTATTTCTCAATCTAGTGCAAAATATCGTACTATGGCTAATGCTACAAGTGAACTTCAATGGGTTTGTATGTCGTTGGTTGGGATTAGACTACCTATGACTGGATCGTCTACTCTTTATTGTGATAATCAGTCTACAGTTCACATTGCTAGCAATCCGGTGTTTCATGAGCAAACGAAGCATATAGAAGTGGATTATCATTATGTTCGGGAAAAGGTGAATTTTTTGTTTTTTTTGGTCGGTAGAAAAGGTCAATTGTGAACATTTACAATTGGTGCACACACATTCTAAGGAGCAACTTGCAAACATTTTCATGAAATCTCTTCGACGTGTACGAACTTCTTACATTTGCCACAAGTTAGGCCTTTTTGATATGTACGCCCCAACTTGAGGGGAGTGTCGGTTTATTACCTACTATTTTATAGTATTAGCAAGTTGGGGTTATTTATGTAATTTTACAAGGCTTGACTCTAAGCATATAAATACTTCTTTTACTCTCAATAAAATTATTCTCTCTTTACCAATAATGACCTTTTTTTTGCCTTGATTTCTTGGGCCTTGGATCGGATCCTATGTGTTTCAAATCCAAATTGTGTTTTCGATTTGCAAATCTCCCTCCCTCTTTTTACCTTTTTGTGTAGAAGACGATAGAAATGGTTATTGAACTTTGACCCAATATACAGTGTTGTCATTCATGGATTTTTAATCAGTTCACTATATAATCCCTAAAATGTTAATAATTGTTCAATCTAATCCCTTGATTATATAAATATGTTAAATGCCATCCTTTCGTTAATTTAAATTAACAAAAGTGTGGCTTCCAATCTATTAAGTTTGCACGATGGAAAAAAAAATGATATACATGAATTATTCAAGTAAGATAGTCATCTCAAAATAGAACATAATAATGGACATGTTAACTCTCTATTTTGTTTTAACCTTTTCAATAGTAAATAAATAAAAAGATGAATATGCTGACTCATAGTGTTTAAAACTCCAACTCAATTTATATAATCCACATCATCAAATAATATTTATCTTATCTCTCACATATTTTGATTTAAAAAATTTAAACCTTACCAAAAAAAATGTTTAACTCTTTAAAAATTTCTCTTTCCTCGTATATATGTGCAATTTCTTCGTACATTGTGTCAATTCTTTCTTTCTATTTATTTATTTATAATTCAAATAATTCATAATAAACCGATTTTATAAAATCTCAAAATGCGATTCATCACAAGCAAGATATATTTGTGTTTTTTCACAAAGAAATATAAGGGACAAAACAATTAAGATTGCGCATAACAACGCTTCTTGGTGGGGAAGAGTTTTTTTTTTTTTTTCAAAAATAGTTCTTTTCTATGTCTATTCCGGAAATTTAAAATAACCTATTTAGTAATTACACAAAATTTCTACTCTTGGAATATAAAAAGAATATAAATGCGTTTGGAAATGCAACAGTTTCTTTTTTATATTTATTCGTTTTTTATTCTTGTTCATGGATCGTCGACCGCTGACCGCTAATCGCCGGCTGCCACCGGCCGCCTCCGCCGTTGCACGACTGTCGGCCGCCAACTGCCACCGCCAACTACCGCCGCACAGCCCATTGGCGGCGGTCGACCGGCGATCGGTTGTGGCCCGGTGGCTTCCGGGCGATTGGAGGTGGCTACGACAAGAGAGAGGAATAAAAGAAAAATAAAAAAGAAAATTGGCTTATTTATAGAAATTGTTCTTGGGAACAAAAATCAACTTTTTTTTGTTTCTCGTTTCTGCTCCAAATCTATTCTTGGCTAATTTTCTATTCCGGGGAATAGAAAAACAACTTAGCGTTACCAAACGGATTTCTATTCTTTTTTGTTTCGAGGAACTAAAGAGCAAAAATTTGGAGAAATAGAAACGTTACCATATCTTTGCCTAAGTCTCCATTTGGGATTTCTTAAAGTTACCTTATATTCTCTCTCTCATACGACCCATTTCATTAAAAAAAACCACCTAGGGTGCGTTTGTTTGCACTCTTTTTTTTTTTTTTGTTTTTGAACAATTTTTTGTTTTTTTGTTCTTTTAAACAAAAAGGAACAACGCGTTTGGGTGCGTTTTTTTCCTTTTTTTTTTTTCCCAAAACAAAAAGGGAACAGAAATAAGAAACAACAAATTTATGTTTCTTATTTTTGAAACATATTTGAAGAACAAAAAATGAACAAAATCGTGTTTCTTTTCTATTTCTTGCTTAGCCCTTCGAATACCGCCTCTCCTCCTGCGAGCGTCTCCACCGTCGTCTTCTCAGCGCCTCCCACTCTCCGACGCTGACAACCGCCTCTATCTCGAGACCATCCGGCGCTGACAGCCGCCTCTGTCTCGAGACCATCCGGCTTCTCCACCGTCGTCCACTCCGGTGCTGACAGCCGCTGCTCCTTCACCAAGTAAACCTGCTCACTGCCCCTCCTTCACCGATTGACGAGGGCTTCGGCGAGAGCCATCCCTCGCAGATCTGGGTAATGGCTGGTCAGAGCTCGAGTGTGAGGGCTCGCTCGAGCCAGCGCTTGCCCAGATCTGCGAGAGGCTCGTTTGTTGACACCTAAATTTTTGCATAATTTTTAGGGTTAATTTTTACTAAAACAAAAAAAACAAAAAAAATCATAATCACATGGCATATAGTTTAGGAAAATTTTATTTTTTGTTATATTTCGGTAATATACACTGGGAGATGCACTTTTGCACAAAAGGAGAATTTTCTTGATGGAATATGCGAAAAATATTTCAATGATATATTTAGGGGTATCGTGCTCAAGCAAAATTAGAAATGAAATATACCCCTAAGATACAATTTTTTGGCTTATAAAAAGGAGGCCACACAATAGAAACACGCGGCCATAATTCGTGAAAAGAGATAGAACCGAGAGGAAGGAGAGAACTCAATCAAAGCAACCACCCACCATCGTATTCAACACCAGGCTTCAAAGGGGGCCACGCAATGGAGAATATCCTGCCATGAAATACAGGAACAAGAGAAGGAACTCTCATCTTGGCAATAGGTGAGAGAATTAGGAGGTGCATAGCCGAGTCTATCGCCACAATTCCCAGTCCACGGGTTCCTCCAACTCCGCAATCCCAGCGCCATTGCTTCTAGCCGATGACCAACTGCTGCCAAGGAGTCCCTATACAGTCAAGCCGTGAACCTTCAAACGACGATCCTCGCAGCAAGTGCCACTAGTAGCAACCATCGAATTAGCAACATCGAGTTTCTATTTTGCAGGTTGTCAAGTGAGATTCACTTGCCGATTCTTGAGCCGAGCCATATTGGCAAACAGCCCCTTTGCCGTTCATCCTTGAGTCCACAAGACACCGCTCGGAACTCCATCCACGACAAGCCAGCAGCCCGTGAATTATCCTTGGCCGTGAACCGTTGAGCACCCCTTGAGCGGTACCCGTTGGAGAGCATCACCAAGTCACGAGTCACGACTAACTCCAAACTTGCCGCGGCTTTGCCTTGGCGAGCCCCATCGACACCATCGACATCGATGTCTCGCTTGACCCAGCAATTCCTTCATGCCGTTGGTGACTGAGGTCCTCCGCGTTCACCCGATCAATCGCTAGGACAAGTTCCCATTGCTTATAGCTGTGGCAGAAATTCTCGCACGTTACGTCCACTGGAGGTTATTGTTAAAATAGAAGAAAGAAATAAGAAATTTCTTTTGGCGTGCAGGTGTGATCCATGAATGAAGTGGTAAAAATACCTAGAGGAGTGCACGTGAACCATATGCGAACAAGGAGACTACAAGTGGTAAAAAGTCTGATTAGGTTTAAGTGTATTCTGTGGATGTAGGTGCTGTCCTTTGGTATAAAAGGTTTTCTAGTGTTCACCGTGGTCCAAGACCATCAAGCACGATAAACTCCTCCAGCAACGCAGTCTTCTCGCGTGCCCTGTAGCCGTGGACATGCCCAATCGAACCGTCGTGTCGAGCTCACCATAAGCCATCACCAGTGCCATCTTTTGACGAGTCCGAATTCAGGGACGATATCTACGAAATAGGTAAAAATATTATCGAAATTTATTTTGATAATTTCCTTACTTAATTCGTTGATATTGTGTTTAAATCAAATCTTGTCCAAAGTTTCCCGAAAATCTTTTTCAATTAGGGATTTATTCCCTAATTTCACAATGTGCACATGATTGACAGTTCGATTTCACTCTCGAAATACGATTCACAATCGCACGGAAAAATCGCTAATCCGATCTCACGCTCGAGATACGATTCGTGATTTTGTTAAAAATTGGCCAATCCGATCTCATGCGCGAGATACAATTCATCAATTTATTAGATGGATATCGATCATATCTTGTTTAATTTGATGTCGTGTTGTTTGAATAGATTTTATTTCCGCAAAAGAAAATCCAAAAAAATCTGAGTTAGATTAGTTTATTTGCTTGTTTTAGGGTTAACTTGCATGTTTAGAATAGGAAATTTATCTATTTCGAATTTCTAAAAAATAAAAATCCAAAAAAATGCATTCATTTAGGATGTTATTTTTTAAAAATTTTGAATTGCATGTTTAATTATCTGGCAGTTTTAATTTCGAATTTCATAAATGAAAAATGAAAAACATTAGAATTATGGTATTCTTTGCACATCATTGCATATTAGGATAGATCGCATGCTTATTAAGAAAATAAAAATCATGTGCATGTCATATAGCATTAGGTTCATGAAATGCACGTCATTTAGTGATTATTTCTAGGTTCATTTAATTAGAATTTGCTCGTCATTAAGATTAAGTCATTTTGGTTAATTTAGATCACATATTTAATTATTGCATTACCTTACTCATGTCATGTAGTTTAGTCATATTCCCATGCCATATCACTTCATGTTAAATTAGTAGCATGCATTGCATAATTCTCATTAAATAAAGTGAAAACAACAATTGAGTGATTGTGTGTTAATTAGAAATCATATTTAGTTTATGTCTGATGTGAAACCACCAATTAATCATATTTAAGACTGTTGATGTGAATTCTAATCTAACAACGCAGATGCTTCCATTGCTTTGAGGTAAATCCTGCAATTTATTTATTGCTTTACTTGGGTGTTAAATTGGTGGTTTGCGCACCCGCATGATCACTTCACATGTTAGGGAAGTAGATTTAAAATCAATTCAAGCTGCCTGCAAAAAACATTTTTGAAAATAAAAGAATGGTACCGAAAGGGCATTAGAAAAATTAGTGTAACCAAGTCCCCGTACCCACATTCTCTGGTTCGTAGGAGTAAAGTAAATTTCCCGTTACTTTACTTGGGTTTCTAATCGACCCACCAAAAATAGATTAGTAGCGACTCCTAATTGAAATATCATTTGCATGTTAAGAACTTGAACCTAAGTCGCGAATTGGTATGGGCTTGGGAGAGCCCGAGTTAAGTCTAAGCTTAACAATCCATTAGCCAAACCCTAGGTGGTTCACACCCAAAAATTTGATCGCGACATCGCTCGAGCGAGCCCTCGTGCTCGAGCCCCAAGCAAGCGTTGCTCGCTGGAGCTGCTCTGCCAAGCTCGAGCTGCTGTGGTCGCTCGGCAGAGCAGCGTCTCTGCCAGCTCGAGCGAGCAAAACGAGCCCCAAGCGACCACAGCAGCTCGAGCTCCATTCTTCTGGAAAAGCACATGCTACATTACAAATTGATGAACTCCAAAAGCATATGCTTAAATCTTCTGTGACTCTCCTTTCTCTGGGGTTTTTCTATTCCTTAGTGCAGCTTCATAATTATGATGTCTAGGAGCCTTTTCTCCATAGAAAGGAGGCTTCTGAAGGCTACATTTCTCTCTGCCTGCTGTCTGATATGTAATCCTATTGTTTTAGCCGTGTAATAGCTGCCTATTTTTGTTAGATGATCCTAGTAATTTTTTTCTTCAATGAAGGAAATGGTACCCCAAGCAGACAGAAAATCAAAGAGAATACTACCGAACTGAGCCAACATGGACAAAATTCAGAAACGAATGTCTATAACTGGTTCCAGAACCGGCGTGCACGATCCAAAAGGAAAATGCAGAATGCAACCGGCAACAATACTGAATCTGAAGCAGAAGCAGAAGTTGAGTCACCAAAGGAGATGAAGACAAAACCTGAGATCTTTCAATCTCAGCAGAATCCTGTATCAAGGAACGAAGATTTGTGCTTCCACAGCCCTGAGATTAGCTCAGATCTTCATTTTGCTGATTCACAGACCAAAGTGGAGAGCATGGTTTATTCAGATGGCAGTTTGAGATCCAGGAATAGGAACCTAGGCCAGCTATCTTTCTATGATGCCATGCTGCCAAATCCAGGTACATACTCAGATATACACCTTATTATTAAGGGAGTCATCTAGATTGATAATGGTGTAATTTGATTTGATAACCTAGAATCTTATCATTTCCAGATTTGCTTTTGGACACTATCTAGATGAAACACGACAGATTAGGTGATTTTTAGCGATGATATCAGCAGAGAAGTGTTTTTATATCCATGCATTTGCTGATTATCCTAACAGAGAGATTCAGAAATTGGTATGAACAGTTCTTCGTGAAGTTAATCTTTGGTCAATTCGATAGCAAAGAACTGTTCAATTGACCCTCCCAAGCTTTTCCATTCTACGTAACAGCAACATTCACTGGTTTTTGAGTCTAAATATGCCTCATCGATTCTTAATTTCATATATATTTACTGTGAATTTTGACTGTTCCCTGCTATCTATGTAATGATTATGATGGGTTTCCCATCTCAGATTTGGGTAATAGCATCGATGATGGTAACTAAATTGCAAATGTTCCTTAGCATAAGCCAATTTTGCCTAAAGCACATGTGGAGTTGCTAATTTCTGATATGTTCCTAGGCGGTCTTGCAGGAAATGAGCATCTGGGTGGGAAGATGGAGGTACCAGGAGCCTAAGGTCTGTATCATTCTGCGGAAGACTTCGGCATGAGTGGATGATGCTGATCGGTGCCATGGATCTGCCCCCCCCTCTCTTTTCTTCCATATAGCATAACTTGCCTGCCATGCTAATGCTGATGCTGATGTTTAGCTTTTGCCGCTTGCGGCGTCATAGCTTGGTCGGAGCCTAATCTTACAGAGTTGGATATTCGGTTTGCTTTTTGTGAAGGAACTGATTTTACTGAGGATCATACACTAGTTTGACTAGTTTGTTTGGATTTTTGATGGACTAGTGTCGCACAAATTTGTTTACGGGAGCGGGATGAGCGCTGTATATTCTATTCAAATCACTCTGGCTCTTGCAATTTCAGAATGCGGGCATTTAGATAGACCGTGGAGTTAGGCCCATTTTTTCCTTCTGTCGTAGTGGCTTACCTACTGTTGGAGAAGAATCTGGGAAACTTTGTGTTTGATCTAGTTATGTATGTGCATGATTTCATGCACCTGTTCAATCAATTTGTCTTGAGCGTGCAGAATTCTTTACCTTGGCCATTGACTTTGATGGATTCATGGTTGAGGAGAGCAGTTCTCTCATTTTCGTGTTGTTCGTGCATGCGTGCATGCGTAATGCAATTTGAGTAATGTGACCTCTATGACAAGCGCAGGACTCAATAGGGAGGGCAGGTCTTCATTTAACTCGTGGGAAAGTAATTATTATTTTCTCGTCGAACTTCTTAAAGCTAAAAAAAGGTAATTCAATCATAGAAATTGCGGAAGAAAAAGGGGAAAAGTGCCAAAACAATCCTAAACCTTTTGTCATTGTGCCGATTTAGTCCTGAACCTTTTTTTGGTGCCGATTCAGTCCTAAACCTTTTTAAGTTGTGCCAATTCAGTCTCTTCCGGCCAATTTGGCCGGTTTTGCTTGACTAGACGCCGGCCGGCTGATGTGGACAACTTTTTACTAATATTTGAATTTTTTGAATTTTTTTATTTTATTTTTTATTTTTTTATTTTTTTATTCTGCTCTTCTTCCTCCAGCCGGTCGCCGGACCTCGGCGACCGGCCAGAGGCGACGGCCGGCGAGGTCGAGGTCGACCTCGCCGGGGCACCTCGTCGGTGGCCGCGGGGCGGCCTCGCGCGGGCGGGCGAGGCTCGCCCTCGCCGGATCTGCGAGTCGAGCCTCGCCGGCCATGGGCGAGGCTCGACCCTCGCCGGATCCGGCGGGGCGAGCCTCGCCCGCCCGCGCGAGGCCGCCCTCAAGGCCTGGTGGCGAGGGCGAGCCGCGCCGGCTCGCCGGATATGGCGGCGGGTCGGCGGCGGCGGTGGGCGGCATCGGGCGGCGGTGGTCTCACGTGGCCGGGGTTTCCTCGGCTTGGCCGAGAGGACTCTCTCTCTCTCTTAGGTCCCGCCCGGATCGAACGCTCTCGGATCTCGAACCAAATCATTGAAGACCGCGAGCTCCGGCTGGTCCGACCACCGCAAGGCACAAAAAGGACCGAGGCCTACCGGAGCCGGCGCGCTGAAACCCGAGCGCGGCCGTAGGCCGATGGCCGTGGCTCGGGCGCGGTGGCGGCGGTCTACCCCCTTCGACTCTCTCCCCTGCTCGAACCCCCTCACTCGCCGGATCCGGCAAGGCGGCGGGGCTCGCCCTCGCCGGCCATGGGCGGGCTCAACCCTCGTCGGATCCGACGGGCGAGCCTCGCCACCCGGGCCTCGAGGGCGGCCTCACGCGGGCGGGCGAGGCTCGCCCTCACCGGCCATGGGCGAGGCTCGACCCTCGCCGGATCCGGCGAGGGCGAGCCTCGCCCGCCCCGCGAGCCGCCCCGCGGCCACGGCGAGGTGCCGCGAGTCGACCTCGACCTCGCCGGCCGTCGCCTCGGCGGTCGCCGAGGTCCGGCGACCGGCTGGAGGAAGAAGAGCAGAATAAAAAAATTCAAAAATTCAAAAATATTAAAATATTAGTAAAAAGTTGTCCACGTCAGCCGGCCGGCGTCTAGTCAGCAAAATCCGGCCAAATTGGCCGGAAAGGACTGAATTGGCACAACTTAAAAAGGTTTAGGACTAAATTGGCACCAAAAAAAGGTTTAGGACTAAATCGGCACAATGACAAAAGGTTTAGGACTTTTTTGGCACTTTTCCTGAAGAAAAAGTTCCAATTCACTATTAGTCGCAACATGTTTTAAATAATTTGGCGTTCGATACTAATTTATGTTGAATTTTGAATTCAACGATGAATGGGAATAGATAAAGTGTATGAGTAGTGTGTGACATTATATTAAATAGCCTGAGCTCATCCAACTAAAATGACCTTTCTTTATACAAGAAAGGATGCATCCGAGAATGTGTAACACGAAAACATTGCACTTGTAAGCAGTAGTTTGTTACTTAAGCTGCAATAGTCGTGCCTCGTTCTCACATCTCACTTAAAGGTAGCGATTTAACTTTACGTACAGTAATTTATTCATAGAGTTCGTAACATGAAAATATAGCTGCTTGTTAAATGCCAAATAATAGTGCAGTAAAACACCCTCAAATTGTCCATCCATGATGGTGTCATTTGAGAAATTAGGAAGTAACAACTTTTCTCACGTAGTAATTTACTTTTAAGGTCTTGCATGATCCAATATCCGGTGAAAAATCGTGAGCAACCTAAATTTGTGGTAAATCTTTGGTGATCATGACATTTCTTCACTCACCATGAACAAAATAAAATTAATGAGCATTTCATGAGAATGAGAATTCAATATCAAGTTTAAACTTTATTAAAAAAAATCATTTTTTGAAAAATTTAAAACAGAAATTTTGTACAGTTTACCAAACGTGTTTATATTCTTTTTCTATTCTAGGAACAAAAATTGAGTGCGATTACCAAACATGTTTCTGTTCTGTTTTTATTTCAAGAACAGTTTTTTTTTACACTTACCAAACGCGTTTTTTTGTTTAAAAAACTGTTCCCCGAAACAGAAACACTTTTTTTTTTTTCTGTTTCCTGGGACAATTTTTTAACAGAAACGTTACCAAACGCACCCCTAGTTTCTTTCTCTTTTTTCACTGCTAGATTTCCTAAGCCACGGTGCAATTGAAAAGTTAGAAAGAAAAACCTTGTTTGTATAAGAAAATGATAAAAAAAAATTGAAAACAATTGCTAAAGAAGAGATTTGGTGCTTCCCCATGCTTCTTATACCAATTTTTGTTAAATTTATTGACTTGGCAATCTATTAATTATTTTATTGATCTTCATTACTTTAATTTCTTTCAATAATCTCTCTCCAAAAACGTTCCTTTTTTCATATTCTTAGTTCCGTCTCTCAATTAGTTTTCTTTGGGGTGATGATGGATAAGCACCTAACCACCAACAATAAATTTACCTCGATACTTCGCCTTAATTATAATCGCCCTTAGAAATTGAGTAAACAAATTGTAATGCGAATGGATTGGGTAATCTCCCCTTCTTTTAGATGCTTTTATGCTTTAGATCCGAACACTTGTGAAGAGAGTTTTCCAATGAGCCCAACATTGATAGGGCAAAACGAGAGATCACGAATTTGAGTTCTCGACCCGAATCGCGGTCACAAGCTCGGGTGTATGGATTGGTGTTGACACCTAATTTTAGCAAGTCTAGGAAGATAAAGAAAATAAAAATTGCATTGGAACAAATAAAATGAAAAAAATGAAAAAATGGGGGAAATTGATTTAATTGATTATGCATGGAAAATTGGAATTCTGATGGATATTCAGATTTTGTTAAATGCAGAAGCAATTTAAAAATCAAGTGAATATGGGGCAAGAATTTTCACAAAATGGAATAAATCGGAGCAAAATCGAGGCGATTGCGAAATCATGCTCCAATTTACATCCATGATTTAATGTAACAGAAGATGGAAGTTTAAAATTTCCCATAGAAAGCGGCTGATCGGAACCACTATAAAAAGGAGTTGACCTACACAGGGTTGAGGAGGATTCAGAAAAATTTTCAGAGCAAAAAAAAGCGAGAGCGGTTCTTTCGTTTCATTAGAATTCGAAATTCAAAGAAAAAAAGTTCTTTTGTCTTTGTTTTCGAGAAAAAAAGGTCAACAAAAGAAAAGAGGGAAAGAGAGGAGACGTGAGAACAGAGAAGAAAGAAGACAGCAACAGCAAACTACAGAAGAAAAAGGGAGTGAGCGGACGTGAAAGGGCAAAGAAAAAATAAAAAAAAAAAAGAAGGAAAAGATCTTCTTCTTCAACATTTCCTCTGCAACTGCTCGAGCCCCTGCGACCTGCTCGCCCATCGCTACCGCTGGTCCACCCGCGCTTACTCCCCACGGCTGCCAAGCCCAATTTTGAAAAAAAAAAAAAAAAAAACACACATTAGGTAGTTTTCTTTAGTTCATTTTATTTATTTTATTTTACTTTTATCTTGTTTTTTTAGTATAATTAGTTTTTAGTATATGATTGAAAATACAACATATCACTAGATTCGCAACCGCATCTGGGTTTTTTTATTTCATCTATAAGGCTTTAGATGAAATAATTAATCAAGCGGAAATAAAATTGATATTTTGATCTTTAAGGTTTAAGATCAATTTATCGATTTTACTAGCGAAATACCGTCTTTTGATCTATGCGATGTGTGATATTTTTGGTAATTTTGAATGGTCTTGATTGCTTTATTTATCTTGAAATGTGTTTGAGTTATAATATTGCATGTTTTACGGTTTACATATTTAGAATAGGAATTTTATTTCGAATTTTTTAAAAAAAAAATCAAATCAATCAATTTAGGTTGCTAGATTTTTAATTTGGATTGCATGTTTAATTATTTGCCAATTATTAATTTCGAAATTAAATAATAACAAAAAAAATCATGCATATGTCATGTATAATTAGGGCATATTCTGTACATCATTACATTAGAGTTAAATTACACTTAGTTTAATTTTATATAATACTTTTTCTTAATTTTTTTTATAAGTTTAGGTATTTTTTTTTTTTTTTTTTTTTTTTTTTTTAGATATATTACATTTTAGGATTATTTAGGTTAAGATAATGTTATAGTTTAAATTAGGATTTGGCTCAACCTAATTCCTAATATAAATTAAATAGGATCTTAATCTAATTAGGTAATTTTCACATTTTTCCTAATTCCGAATTTTCATGAAAAAATACAAAAAATATCATAGGTTAAATTAGTTTTATTATTTAGGATAAAATGCATTCTTTTAGGAAAAAGAAAAAATGTCATATGCACGTCATTAGGGCTAGATTCACTAAGACGCGGGTCATTTAGTATTTTTGCTAGGCCTATTTAATTATAAATCACATGTCGTTAGAATTAGTGCATTGCATATTGCATGATTTTCATTAATTAAGTGAAAAAGAAAAAGAAATTGCGTGATAATTAGAAACCATATCTAAGGTTGTTGATGTGGTTTCTAATTTAACATTGCAGATGCTTTCGTTGCTTTGAGGTAAGTTTTTGCAATTTATTTATTGTTTATCTGGGTGTTAAATTGGTGGATTGCGCACCTGCATGATCACCTCACATGTTAGGAAAATAGATTTAAAATCAATTTAAGTTGCCTGCAAAAACATTTTTTGAAAATAAAAGAATGGTATCGAAAGGGCATTAGAGAAATCTAGTGTAACTAAGTCCCCGTATCCATAGTCTCTAGTTCGTAGAAGTAAAGTATTACTTTACTTGGGTTTCTAATCGACCCACCAAAAAATAGATTAGTAGCGACTCTTGATTAAAAAATCAATTGCATGTTAAGAACTTGAACTTAAGTCACGAATTGATATGGGCTTGGGAGAGCCCGAATTAAGTCTAGGCTTAATAATCCATTAGCCAAACCCTAGGTGGTTCACACCCAAAATTTTGGTCGCGACAATTGGCATTGACCAAGTGTTGTAAGACAAATAAATATTCTCATTCACTATAACTAAGAAGTCTAAAAAGTTTTGTTCAATTCCAAGATCTCTAAGTATAGTTACAAGCAATGGAGCCTGATTTAGGTATTAATAAGTTTGGCTAAAGTGTGATTAGGGATATCTTCCTCACCGATTTTCATCGCATTAGAACTTGTAGTTTCATCATTACTTCAAAATCGAGAAATCACAAACATCTCGAGACTAAGAAAAAAACAGGTGATTAGCCAAAGGGTTCATAAATGGGGCAAATTATCAAAAAACTCTTAAACCTATTATATTTATGTCAACTTAGTTCTAAATCTTTTAATAGTACCAATTGATGTATAGATGTTTTTGCATTTTACTAATTGAGGACATTTGGCCATATTTGGCCAGATAGCTAATGTGGACATTGGCTATCCTTACATGACGCAATTGATGTTGATGGAAACAAATTCTAATAATATTTTACATTTTTCCTTTTTTTTTTTCATTTCATTCTATTTTATTTCCTTTTTTCTTCCCTTCTTCCTTTAGTCAATGAGGTTTGGCCAACCTCACCCCATTGGCCACTAGTGAGGCTCACTCAAGGCCCACTTGACCCCTCACCAGCCCTTACCTCTTACCAATCATCAACCATAATAAAGGCTTGACAATCGACTAGAGGAATAAGAGAAGGAAAATAGAAAAATATACATATATATATTAAAATATTATTAAATAGTTGTGTATGTCAGCGCCACATCATGTCATATGGAATAACCAACGTTCGTGTCAGTGATTTTCCATCCAAAATTCGTTAGACTAACTCAATTAACAAAACATAAAAATATCTATGACTCAATTGACACAATTAAAATATTTAGAATTGAATTAACAAAAGTATAATATATTTAATACTTTATAGATAACTTTCCTGTCGTAAAAGTGGGCATTGAATTTGACCGGTAATATGACTATTGAAAGACTACTTTTGACGAGCTCAACCCGTTTTGGATATTGGAAACATTTTGTCCATCATATCTTGTCAGTCAAACCTTAGTGAACTTTTGGTCAATCCTAGGTCAACTAAAGAATCCATGGCACATTCAGGTAAAATTTGAGGCATCAGCAATTTTCACGGTTGAATTTCTTCCATCCTCTCTCATCCTCTCTCTTTTCCTTAATTTCCTTTAGATGAGCTTAACGACCTACCTTTGAGAGACAAGTAAACTCTCGATTGTTGATAAATAATTAATTTCCTTCAGAAAACTAGTTCATTTCTATTTTATGCTATCAATGTTTTATGTAAATACATATTATCAATTTAATTAATTTACATCATCCCTTCTTCCATTATTATTAATCGATGTATGCGTAATTCTATATAAAACTATAATTGAACCTGGAAATTCTCTGATGCTATCATCAACTATCTTTGAATTAATAAATTTTCTCAGCAATAAACAAAGTTAAAATTTGATCCATGAGGAAATGGTTCACCATCAAATAAGCATGCATTTGATATGATCTGTCTTATTATCATAACTTTGATAATACACAATGAAATTTCAACATAATTTTGTTTCTTGGAAGAAAGATAATGATGTAGGACTAATCTATTAGTTGAAATTTTTGTCGTATAGAAAATTTCACTTTCTCCACAAGATTGTGCAGTTGCAATTGGTACACCAAAATAGAATGGAATTGGGAAATGAAATGAAAATGAATCCGAACGACGATCCAAAATCTTTGTTTGGTGAATCATGCGTATGGGATAGAAATTCTCATGTTTAGTTGTAGAACTAGCAATTTCTAACGTGAATTCAAAATGAATAGGTTTCCATAATATAATTAATTAAAATACATAAAGTTTTTTAGTGAATACTTGAACAAAATTACAAAGCCTGATTATGACATGTGAATACGAACTGCTGACCCTATTTGGTTCTAAGAACAAACGCTATGGGAATAAACTTGAATGAGAATTTATTAATAAGTCTGATTTACTTCTAACTTGTATTAATATAAGCTTACCAGATTATTATTCTTAGAAATATAATTGGACGTTGCATTAGCATTAATAATTCTTACCTATAATTTTCGAATAATTAATTACATAGTATCGATCATATTGCCAATTAATTTGAATCTATAAACTATATCATAAAATCATCAATTATTTCCATTATTAAACAGCATAGAATAATCGAACTTCTTCATTTTCACCGAAAACAATGAATTATTTAACAATAATGATAATATTCTTTTATCATGTACAATCTATATATCATAATTTAAACTTATCAATGTATTTACTAATGAGGAAAAATATTGTTAATATGCACGTTGCATAAATATTCAATTTCCATAATTCCTTGGGTTGGTCTCTCTTTTGAGGAATCCAAGACATGCCAAGCCCAACAATCTTAGCCATGGAAGCCCGCACAGCAGCCTTCTTCTTCCAACCCAAGCCCCCTGCACGCCTCAAGAACCCATCAGCAAGAACGAAGACCCACGTCGGGAAAGCGGAGGGAGAGCGCTCGGGCGAGCTTGCATCCCAGGTCTGACCGCCAGCGGTGGTCTTCGCCGGCACCTCCAACGCCATCAGGGTTTGCAGAGGTAGGTGGAGTCTTTGGCTTCTTGGGAAGGTGGGTCTTGATTTGTTTGATTGGAGAGAGAGGTAAAGTCTTTGGCTTTTTGCAGAGATAGGGAAGTTTTCGGCTTCTTGCGAAGGTGGGTCTTGATCTTTTTTATAGGAGAGATAGGTGAAGTCCTCGGCTTTTTTGAGAAGGTGGGTCTTGATTTGTTTGATTGGAGTCTTTCAGTGCTGGCAAGAAGTTGAATTGGATGATTCTTTGAATCATTTCCGTTGTTCCTGGAATTTGAATGCATTCGTTTCATTCCTCTGAGATTGCACGCTGCTTGAACTTTTGCCAACACTGCAATTCACTCGGGAATTGTAATTGCGGAGCAGGGTAGGGAATTGGGCGTCCTGTCGAGATGGACAGCATTGTAGATTCCTTGAGCAGTGCGTACCAGGAGTTCCTTGCGGCTGCGGCGAGTGTTCTCGAGGCCAGGGAAGTGTCTGGGGCCCAGAAAATAGCTGCCACCGACGCTGCCCTGGAGAACTTCAAGCAGCACTGGGAATTGTTCCGGGTGGCGTGCGATCAGGCAGAGGAGTTTGTGGAGTCGGTTAAGCAGAGGATCGGATCGGAGTGCCTGGTGGATGAGGCCACCGGCTCCACAGCAGGGAAGCCCGGGCAGGCTGCCACACCTGCCCTGCCCCCAATAAGCGCGGTTCGGTTGGAGCAGATGAGTAAAGCGGTCCGGTGGCTTGTCATTGAGCTCCAAAATGGTACTGGCACCGCCGGCGGAGTGGCACATACTCATTCCGCGGCACCTTTCGATGCTCGATTCTCTGAAGATGCAGCTCAGTAGGTAACTCCTTGTTCGATACTTTTCCGGATAGAGTTGAGCAGGTTGGTTCTTATATTATTTAGGATCAACAGATTGTAAACCAATGTTGTAGTTTGAGGTCAAGGGCCCGTGTGATTCCATGTCTGTATATTTTTGCTCCCTGGTCTTCGACAAAGATGAATTTATGTTCTTCATACTTTTGTGCCGCGTGGAGCTTTTTTATTTCTGTTTTTTGTAATTTTTTAGTACACTAAGCTTCTCCACCTCAAGAGACAGTTCTCTCGTTCAGCAATTTGGTACCTTTGAAATGGATGTATGTTTTTCCTTACTTTTCTTATTGTAAGAAGCACGTCTGTAAACTATCTGTCCCAAACACTAATTTTTTTTTTTAGATGTGACTGAGTTTTCAATTGCCAATTCCTGGCAATTGAATGGTTGTGTCGGTGGTTAGCACTGCTGAAGCACAAGCAGTTGTTCCACTTTCTGCTAAAAAGACTATGATAAGTTCCTAACCTGCTTTTGCTGTCAATATTATATTGATCCACAGCTTCATGCAGTAGCACCAAGTTTGTGAGTTCAACGTTAGTGCCTTGACGTGATACCTGGGAAGCACAGCCAATGGTAGATTTGGGTGTTCAGGGGGTGGGGGCGTGGGGTTTGGGGATCATGGGTTTGGTACCAGCAAAGAACTAAAAAAAATGGATCATGCTATCACTCGCTGTTGTGTCATTTCCTGGCATTTGGTTATAGGGTTGCCTCATGATCTCATCTTGTGCATCATCATATTTACACCATCTGCCAGTGAAATTTTACTGATATTTATGAAATCGGCAAGGAACATTCTCTCACAAATAAGACTGGGTAGCCAATGGCCGTTAACGTCAGCTGCAGTTCATGTACATGTAGTATCTGGTGCTATTAAAAGCAGTGAGAAGGAAGTTAGAGATCAGATCTGGGGAATTGCTCCTTATGAAACTGAGGCCTTTGATATGTTAATCTCTCGGTTTTTTGCTTGTTTAACATTAATTTTCTCAATTTTCTGTGTCAGATCAATTGTTCAATCGATTGATATCATGCTCTTTCTTATATTTTGGTTTCACTTTGTGACAAATTGTCAACTACAGTGAACCACCTATTATATTCACCATGCTTCAGTTTAGTAAATGTCATTCTCTGTTCTTGGTATTTGGAAAACTGGATTTTGCTCCACTTGGCAATCTGCTTTGCTACTTTTTATTCTTGTGTGCTTCTAGATGTGCTTCAAATCTTTGGTGGATATACTTTTTTTCTGGCAAAGGGTGCGTTCGTTCAAGTTTAGGGACCTCTCAGTCTGTTACCATCAACTGACGAGGTTTGTTGAGAAACAAGCATTAGGCATGCAGTGCACTGCACAAGCCATTGAGCATATTTGGACATCACTGATTTGCGTTCCAAGCAGCGTCCTTATAATGTACCATGTCCTAATGCCTAGATGTTTCCACGAAATCCCTTAAATTGTGTTTGCTACATTCACAAAAATACTTTAGGGTGTTTATCTTCTTTTGGTGATTGGTTTTGAGTGCTTCAGACTAAGACAGCTCTACTTTAATTAAGTCGTATGGCTAGTTTTAAGTTCTGATAGCATTTGTTATAATGAAAGAAAAAGAGGGGACTATTCCATGCCATACCAAATACATCATCATTTGGCAACATATTTCCAGAAGATGTTACGATTAGCCAAGAGATAATCTTTCAATTGGATTGTCCAAAATCAATTGTGGTATTTTGGGTTATCTGACCCTGATATCACCTTTCAAGTTTGGAGAAATATTCGAGGTGGCAGGAGGCTTCTATAATTCCCTGAGGAACTGTCTCTCTTGGAGGATCGGTTCTGTCCTCCAAGATACCATGGAAATTCCCCTATGCAACATTAGTAAAGGATTGGTGGTGGTTCTGAAAATTGCTTTTGATGCAGCTATGTACTACATTTGGAAGGTAGGACTGATAATTCCTACTGAAAATCAGGTACACATTCTATTTTGGCATCTCTAGAATTCGTTGCTTCAAATAGATGCATCTGTTAATATTAGAGACGAAGTTGCATTAGAGATCTTTGTACAAGGTTGGATGAGATTGTCTGATTATATCGGTACGGGCTTTTAGCCAAGGAGCGGTTTTTCTGCCAACTTGTGAAGTTTACAAGTAAGCATTACCTGAGTAGCTTCGCTCTGCAGCTTTCAAACCCGCGAAATGGCGTGTTTGATTGCAATTAGTAACAACCATTGCGGCTGTGATACATCTATCGGGGAATGATATCTATTCTATTGTTTGTCTCAGTAAGCTATTATTGTGTATGTTTGACATTGTCTATTATTGCACCAGTTATAGTACAATGGAAGCTCTAGTTTTTAACTATTGGATTATAAGTTATAGCGATTTTACAAGTCTATACTGAATATGGAATATCGATAATAATTGTACTATTGTTTATTTGCAGAAAACAGTTACATCCTTATATTTATGATTTCAATAATCTAGTAACGGTATAGATTTAGTGTATAATAAAATAAGAGGAAAGAGAGGAGAAAAATATTAGGAGCACTCTGTCACATGTACCCTGCATTTGATTCTCTGGAATATTATATGAGGCTTACATAGTAGCCATTTCAGTTTTGGTCATAATGGAGATTACAAGCGCAACTATCATTATTGCAAACAAGCAAGACAGGGTAAGACCGTCCTTATGTATTAATGTCCAATATATCAAAAAGGTTTCTCTGCATAAGTTTTTTTTTTTTTTTTCGTTATGAAATGTAAAGTGTTTAGGGCTTTTTGAGTACCCAATTGATCCTAAATTACACATGGCAATAATACCAACCCAAGGGGGCCTCCTTACTTTCGCCGAATTGGGCTGTTTCCCCTCCTCTTTATCTTCGTGATCTCCTTTGTTTGGACATTATGTCGAACGGTTGCTGTTCTTTACGCTCTTAATATATATTCCGTTTTCAGACCAAATAAATAAATAAATAAATAATACCAAGCCAAGGCACGCGTGTGCGCTTTCTGGGGAAAATGTGTCCAATCGGGTCCTCATCGGCTGTGGCAGCCTTCCTTCCCGTACACAATGGATAATTACTATTCACATGTCTGTGCTTTCAGGGGTCACGCTCAAGAAAAATAGCCACGCGTATGTGAATTAACAAAGCCTCCTATGCCTGATTTAAGAAACTTTTGTGGCATTGGATGATAGAATGAACATGATAGAAATGCCGCCAGATCTTTTGTTGTGTCGGAAAAGACATTATTAGAAATGACTATATCGAGAAGAACAAATGCATGTCGACATGCGATAAAATAAAGAAAAAAAAAATCAATGGAGGTGTTTTGACCATGAGGTTTGTGATATTGGGAAAGTACCAAAAAACTCTTAACTTTATATAATTAGGCTTATTCAATCATAAACTTTTTAATTGTACCAATTTAATCTTAAATATTTTAACCATTTGAACAATTGAGTTTATCTAGCTAAATTTAGCTAGAAATTACTAACGTGCTCCATAATATGACCAACGCAGACGTTAACATTTTTAATAACATTTTAATAATTTTTCAAAATTTTATAACTTTTTATGTTCTTTTCTTTTTTAATTTTTTTTTTGTTTCCTTTTGATGACCCTCACTAGCCAAAAGAAGGGAAAAATAAATAAATAATTCAATTTTTTAACTATAAAATTTGTTAGCACGGGGCCACAGGCCATATTATGTAAGATGATCATTATATACGTCAGCAATCTCCTATCAAAATTAGTTAGAACAACTTAATTGACAAATCGTGAATATGTATAGAATTAAATTGATACAATTGAAATGTCTATAATTAAATGGGCACACATATTATGACTTTTTTGCACCTTTACATGTGGGATTAATTAATCGATATGTTATATATTTGTGATTGCTAGATGTTTTAAAAAAAACCTTTTATCCAAATGAATCACGGATAAAAGGTAAGTATATTATAAACCTTGATATATATAAAAGAGCTTCTTTCAAAGAAAAATGCTGTGAGATGTTAACATCTGAGAATCAATTTGGGCCCCCTAAAAACTTCTCCTATGTCAAAGCAATCACAACCCCCGAACCATCAAAAGATCCCAGCAGATTTATTCATCATTGCGATGTTGTTTGCCTTCGAGGACTCCCATAAATAAATACATGTCCTTTGGCACTCTTGATGTTTGGTGAGTGTTTATGACGCCAATGCCAAAGCAAACATCATTTGGCCTTCAATCCAAGACTTTTCTCCCCCCGTTATCATTCTGACTTTTTTTTACCACTAACTTCTGGTATCATTCTCAATTTTTATCAAATTATGATCTCATCAGATACAACATAAGAACTCTTCCTATATCATTTCTCTTTCGCACGAAGAGTCCTTAAAACCCCCCAAAAATATCGCATCGCTACTGATTAGGGCATAACAGAGTTTCCAGCTCGAGAGTTCATCTATTCGAGTTTCTTTGAATTAAATCTATATGCACGAACAAAAAGGCTTAAAACTAAGGGTTAATATCACGAAAAATTCCAAACTGGTATCCTTATGAGAAATTTATCCTAATGTAATTTTTTTACCACTAAAAACTCCAAATTAATATATTTATGACAAATCATCTTTTGTTAGTGCATGTTAAATTACTCGTGGCAGTTAATAGGTGTGTATCAGTTTAAGGTTTTACCCTCTGTTTGTCATGTGTATACCAGTTTGTGGTTTTTTGTTATATAAATTTAATTTAATGGAAGCTAATAGAAGGTAAATTTATGACAATAATCTTGGGTAAATTTGTCATAAGTGTACTTTTGGGATTTTTGGTAATTAAAAACTTAGTCCGTGTGAAATTTATCACAAATATATCAATTTTAAGTATTTCGTACTATTAACCCTAAAACTTACCTTTTATGGAGCTTGCAAAGTCTTTCATCCATTAATTTTCACATAATCAATGTTCATGTCGTGAGTTATGAATTAAATTCATTTACCTTCGCTGTAGAGAAAATAGGTCAATCTTCAAGGTTTGAGTTATTGTGCTACTTCACAATCATTAGGTAGGAAGTAACATTTTAGTCAGCTAGGTTCAAATAGGATTGAGACCAATGACCAGTGGGAGTTGTTAAAAATAGAGTGAATTGCTTGTTCTGGTATGTAGATTGTGCTAGAAGCATGAACCAATTGACCATTACTATTAGATAAATAAAAGAGTTTTGAACTAGAGAAACCCATTTCAAAATATTGTCTCCTCAACTTATAAATTAAAAATACCAAAGAAATCTTTGTCATTAATCAAGGAATCTATCATAGAGACTGGCTTTGACTCCTTTTGTCCTCTTTACTCCTTTGTTGAGGCCTTTTGCTCTCTTTGCTAAATTAAATTGAGATTAGAAAATGGTATTAAAGGGTAAAAATCTGAAGTTTATTAAGGTTTTACTTTGCATAGACCATGAAGCCGCCTCAAAAAGGGAGAAAAATGATAGAGTAATCCAAAGTATAAACCTCATTTACTGTAAAATTGAAAAATAAATTCCACAGTAAAAATAGAATCATTGTTTGCGCAGCACTTGTGACAGCCAATGTGATCTTGGAAACAAAAGCTGAAAAATTTGAGTGTTCCGAAAATTTATTTCCTCATTAAAAATACAAAATCAATTGCAATTTCAAATTTAAACATAAATTATTGAATAAATTTTTCATTATCAAATTATCTAAGCTAGGGGTGTGCAAAATACCCAGGACCACTCGGACCGCCTGGAAGCAGACCGGAACTGCTCGGAACTGGTGGTTCTTGAGGGAACCAGTTTGGTTCCCGGTTCCAATTTATGGGAACTGGTGGGTACCGATCCGGTTCCCGGTTTCATGGGCGGATCCGCCCGCCCGCCCACTCGAACCGGACCGATTAATATTTAATATCTAAAAAAATACTAAAACAAACCCTAGCTAAATCGGACCATTTTCCCTATTTTCCCCTCTTTTCTTCTTTTCCCTCACGTGGGCTGGGCCCAATCCATTTTTCATCTTTTTCGCGGTTCGGCCCTCTCCTCTTCTTCTTCCTCCTTCCTTCCTCGTGCTAGACTAGTGACACCACGCTCGGTGAAGACTAAAGGCACGCAAGACAACCTAGGGCAGAGAGAGAGGAGGGTAGACTAGTGACGGAGGGGACGCCTCGCAGGAGCCATTAATGCTGCCGAACGGAGCAGCGCGAGATCCAGCGAGAAACCTGGATGGAGGGGATGTCTTGGTGGACGCCTTCGATGCCAAGCAGGCCTATGTGGAGAAGACGGGCTGAGACGCCGGTTCGGCCAAGAGGGAGGCCGGTCAACGCGCCCAGGATCAGCAGCAGAAATGCCCCTGTCAACCAGACCCTCCAGCCTATAAATAGGACCTCCTAGAGCTTGATGAAGGGGGGTCGAGTAGAGATGATGTGAGAGAGAGAGAGAGAGAGAGAGAGAGAGAGAGAGAGATTTGTGAGACGTTGAAAAGAGAGGGGGAGATCAAGTGAGATCTAAGAGTTGCGAGTAAGGGTAGAGTGTGAGGGAGAGAGCCGCCGTCAACCACCACGCTTGAACTGTATCCGACGACCCACCCCGACTTCTCTTTCGCGTCAAAATCATGATAGATTTCATCCCCCTTTGTTCTCGACTTTTCCGATATGGGGTCAGTTTCCCAAGGATCTTGGCTTAGAGTTGCGCGAGGCGGACGAACATAGCCTGATCTATCGAGCTCGTCCGCCGCCTGACGTCAAAACCCTAGTGACCCGTGACGCCATAGCTCGCCTTCGCGCCGACCACCGCGCCAGCAGCCGCGAGCTCCCTTTGCCCGCTCACCTGTCACCGCGACGCCACAACTCGCCTTCACGTCAAGATCGGTTCCATGGATCCACCCGAGAATCGGACCGGACCGACAGTCCGATTCTCGGGTGGATCCATGCAACAAACGAATGGATCCTGGTTCCATTTTCGGAACCGGTCCTTAGTGGACGGTTCCCGGTTCTAGATTGGGAACTGCCCACCCGGACCATACACACCCCTAATCTAAGCTATATAAGCGATCGATTCTTAAAAAAATATTTTCCAAATCATTTATTTTCTATTAACAAATAGATGCTAACTTGTATACTTTTCCGGTAGGGTGGTAACTCTTTAGAAGATAACTTGTTCGCTGGACACAATGATGATATAGACTCATTATTAAGTACGTTTCGATTTGGCATATATGAATACAGCTTCACTTGTTTAACCTAGTTAGATTTGAATTGACATGTTGAGGCCGTGTCATTTTTTTAACTCAACACAATTAGACACATTTCAACATGATTAATAATCATATATATATATATATATATATATATAGATATATAAAGATTTCTTCCTGATTGTTCTAAACAATAACACACGTGTTAAGTAAAACAAATATTGAGAATCATAGAAAACCCTTTTACAATAATACAATTTAGATATGAAATGTACTTGTTGCCTAGAATTGTGTTAAAAAAATTGTAACCCAGGCTATTGTGCATAAATGTTTTACATGTTTATTGTTGTAAACATGTCAACATAGCATGCCATGTTAGTACACAATGTGGCGACACATTTAATAATCCTGTTAACTAAATCGTGTCATGTAACTCATTTTGTTAGACATTTTGTGTCCGTGTTGAGGCAATTTGACATGTTCATTTAATATGTCGCATTCAAATTAGCCACACACATCTTATATTGCTAATTGAGCACAACATGACACGAATCATTAGCTCTTACTTTCATATGGATGATTCAAATTTGATTTTAATCAGCTAATACATCGAGTTTGCGCAATTTTGTAGTTGATGGCTTTGCTCTCAATCGAAAATGCAAATACTAAAAAAGTTAGTCTATCATATGACTCAAATTAAAGTCGAAAAAAATCCCAAGTCTCAGGTCTAGTTTTCGGGTCTCGGACGCAGGAGATGGGGCTCTCGGATCCATACTCTTACAAAAATCAGTTTTAGGTTTTCAAAAAGTGTAAAAGAAATTTCAAAATTTAACCATAAATTTGTCTTGAGCTAGAAAATTTTCCTATCGCCTCATTTTCCAAAAGCCATACCGATGGCCAAAAAATTGGAAGAAAAAAAATAAAATTCACCCGCCAATTAATTTTTTGTGCGAAATAAACAGTTCGTGACCATAGATTAAATTCATCTAAGTAATGAATGTATAGTTTTTCATAAAGAACAATCAATTTATAATCAAATTTTACATAATTTCATTTTGGCAAAATCAAAAAAAAAAAAAAAAAGGAAAGTCCACCGTCATTGCACATAGCTGTTACCTCCCTTGCTTCCCTCTGCCGCTATATTACATCCCACTCGACTCCACCAAGAGCTTTCTCCGTCAAGCTCCCGGGAAGATCCACCTCGCCGGCGACAATGGCGGCCCCCGGCGACTCTCTTCCGGACATGCTCGACTCGCGAACGCATTTCTTCGGCCTCAAGCTCTTCGTCCTCGTCGGCGTGGCGGCCGTCGCCGTCGTCTGCCTCGTCGCCGTCTGCCTCGGTTGCCTCTGCATCTGCTCGAAGCAACGGAGCTCGAAGGGCCGCGACGTCGGGCCGAGGCGGAAGCACGGGCCCGGCTCCGTCCCGGCGGCGACCAAGACGATGGTGGAGCTCAGGGCAGGCGCGGCGGATCGCGTCGAGCGCGGCGCCAGAGAGGAGGGCGGGATCGGGTATGCGGAACCGGATCCGGCGAAGTTCCGGGAGCTACTCGAGATCGGCAGGGACGAGGCCGGACATGGAGGAGGCGGAGGAGAGAAGACGAGGAGGGGAATGCGCGGCGACGACGGCCACGGCGGCCCCGGCCGTCGGAGGGAGAGCCCCGCGGCGCCGGCGCCGGCGGCGGGGGAGGAGCGGAGGAACGTGGGGTGGGGGCGGTGGTACAGCTTGCGGGAGCTGGAGATCGCGACGGGGGTTCGCGGAGGAGAACGTGATCGGAGAAGGAGGCTACGGCGTCGTGTTCAGGGGGGTCTTGCCCGACGGCTCGGCGGTGGCGGTGAAGAACCTGCTCAGCAAGAGGTACGCAGTCCCGTAACCCATGAACGCGCGCTCTCCCGTTTCTGTCTTTTTCCTGCGAATTTTTCCCGAGAAAGTTCCAGCGACGCGCTTTCCTGGAAACGTCTTCTGTACGGAAGAAGAAGAAGAAGATGATGATGATGTGATGCGTGTGCGTGCTGTTCTTAGATCAGCATCCACTGACATTTTCATTCGACGAAGACGAAGACGCTTGAGAGTCAAACCACCTCGTAATTTGGGAAAAAAGAAAAGCATTTTTTTTATGTAAGTAATTAACAAAGAAAATGGGTTGTGTTGACTTATTGACCAATGCTTTAGAAATACTTATTTTGTATAATTAGATAAGAGAAAACTCATTTTCTTTAACCACTTGTCTATTAAAAATGTACTTTTTTAAGCATGTGTTTTCAGGGTCAATGCGTCTGTATACTTTTTAAATAGCTTCTCTCTGTCTTGTTGTAGTAGTGACATTAAAGAGGCCAATTAGAAGAAGTGAAGTAGTTAGATTTGAACAGTAGTCATTTATTGCAATGTGAGTATTATCTGGGTCACTTTCAGATCGACCGGACCAAGAATATGTTTTTTTTTTTTTTTCGTTTTCAACGAAAATATAAACAAAAAAAGAAATTATTTTTTCTGGAGACGTGCCTGGTCTGAAAGAGAAATTGTTTTCCTGATTCTTGATTCTTGGTGTGCATTCAAGTGAGAAGATCCCTCTATTTCTATTTCCTATCTTTCATCAATTTTTCTCTTTTTAATATCAATTAGTCTCATCTGTTCCTTTTTTTTTTCATAAATCTTGTCTATTATCTCTTTGTTATATTTCAATGATGCCCTGTTATTTTACACTTAAAAAAAAAAACACCATTGTATGATATTTGCAACTATGATTGTATAGTTTCTTTCCTCATATTTTGTAATTCTTGTTATTTTGATAGGTTTCAGAATAAATAAAGAAGATGTTGATTTTATTTCTTAATTTCATGTCATTTTTAACAACATAGGCTGCCTTTAGTGGATTCACTTCTCATGTATGAAATACCATAATACCAATTTTTCAACTTACTTGTCTTCGGCGCAACCAACACCAGAAAATGATCTATTCTCTCTGAAATTAATTTGCTGAAAAATTTTAGACGACAAAATGTTTTTAGTGAAACAATCTTAACTGACATCTTCATTTTCTTGGAATTAGTGGTGTAACGATTTTAAGTGACAAATTAAATATGCGGATCCATGTGTAAGGTGGTTGTTTGGCTACTAAATGCATAACATCCAAATAAAACTTTGTCACCAAATAAAAAAAAAAATAGTGACCTTTTAAGTATATCTTGTATTTTTTTATATTCAACTGGTGATTCTTTTTTTTTTCAAGTTCAAGTCTGAATTTCATGTCAGATGCTTCTTCTTTTGTTCTTGCTCTTTGAAGAAATGTTATAGTTTCTGGCTCATATTTGCGGAGGAACTTTGGGGTTTATCGGACAGATAAGTTCCTTGTATATTCTGGGATGCATATGACAAGTTTCAAACGTAAATGACTTTATCAGTTTTGAACTTTATGAAAGATGAAACCTCACATAAAGTTCAGTAGTAAATCCAGCATGTGAGCTTGCAACATCTGTGAGACTCACACTAGGACAATGCATTTTGCTGAGTCTGATTCAGAGTTGATAGTGTTGAATTCAGAAGATGAGAACTCCTCCACATTTGAATCTACCTCCATGCTCACCGAGTATCTTTGTTTTCTATGTTCCTTGCATATTTCCTTTCATTCCTGGCTTCTGTTTCAACGTTTGTTCTGCAGTCTTGGACTGAAGTTTCGTTCTTTTCTAGTATTGTGGGTTTTGGATCCATTTCTTTGGCATGTCAGATTGCATCTGATGAAGCTGAGGACCATAGTTTCTAAAGCTCATTTACATGTGATTCACAATGTTTGGTTTGTGTTTGAGTTGAAGAACAGCGATGTAATGAATAAAAGCCAAACCTAGTTACTTGTTTTCAGGGGTCAGGCGGAGAAGGAGTTCAAAGTTGAAGTTGAAGCCATAGGTAA
Organism: Eucalyptus grandis; assembly: GCF_016545825.1. Classification (NCBI taxonomy): domain Eukaryota; kingdom Viridiplantae; phylum Streptophyta; class Magnoliopsida; order Myrtales; family Myrtaceae; genus Eucalyptus; species Eucalyptus grandis. Next base: position 32,681,413 of record NC_052618.1, read on the forward strand.
AGTAAGACATAAGAACTTGGTTGGGCTGGTTGGATATTGTGCAGAGGGTTCTAAAAGGTAATTGTCTAGCTGCATTACAAAAAAATTTCCATGAGGCAAAGTTCTATATAATGGTCCCTATTGAAACTAATGTTCATGGCCACAGGATGTTCGTGTATAAATACATCGATAATGGGAATTTGGAGCAATGGTTGCACGGTGACGTTGGACCTGTTAGCCCCTTGACATGGGACATCCGGATGAAAATTGCAGTCGGAATAGCTAAAGGGTGTGTGCAACTCTCGCCTCTGATTCTTTCTGTTCTGCTGACTTTGTGGAAGGAAGTTTGCCTTCACTTTGACTTGCGTTTTAGAACGCTGGCAGTCATGGTGTTTCTATTAATTGTTTCATCTATTCATTGGTTTTGCTCTCTCAGTGACTTTCTTGTTTTACTTCAGTGGTCTGGTTTTCTTTTCAGGCTAGCCTATCTGCATGAAGGTCTAGAACCAAAAGTAGTACATCGGGATGTAAAAGCTAGCAATATTCTTCTGGACAAAGGATGGAATCCCAAGATATCAGATTTCGGCCTCGCCAAACTCTTGGGGTCTGAGGCTAGCCACGTGACTACGCGTGTAATGGGCACTTTTGGGTTCGTTCTTCTCTAATCACCTCTTTATCAAAGTTTAAGGAATTATACAATCCGGTCCACCCTTGCAGCTCATAATGTAGAGAAGTTGAGTGACTTCTCATCATCTTTGCAGTTACGTTTCTCCTGAGTATGCAAGCACGGGCATGCTTAATGAATGGAGTGATGTATACAGTTTCGGGGTTTTACTGATGGAGATAGTAACGGGAAGGACTCCGATTGACTATTCCAGACCAGCAGCAGAGGTGAATATTTTGCTCACTAGGATAACTTTCTGTAATGACCGATAAACCTTACTCGACATCCTGAGGTTTCTGTTGCATGTTCGTCAGATGAGCCTAATCGAATGGGTTAAGGAAATGGTAGCCAGCCATCGTGGGGAAGATCTTGTTGATCCCTTGATTGCAGTTCAGCCCCCTCCTAGAGCTCTGAAGAGGTTTTGCTGATCTGTCTGCGCTGTATCGACTTAGAGGCCACCAAACGACCGAAGATGGGGCAAATTGTTCACATGCTCGAGACAGAGGATTTCGCTTTCCGCACTGTAAGTTCTTATCATCTCTAAAAGTTCGCATTTTCTGCACTCCATCACTTACTGCTGAACATGCCATTCTGTTAGTGAATCATTCTGCTGAGTTTTCAGTTGCTTTATCAGTGCCGTCACCATTTCCTACTATGAATGCATAATGCACATGTTCCTCAGGTGCGATATTGGCTTGTGAAGCCTCGAATCTTGCATCTTGTTTCCTCGTGGATGCATTGCTGGGATTTGAACTTTCTGCAGCATCTTAACCAATAGCAACTTGAAGAGAAAAACTTTTAAAGGAGAGTAGTATGAAAAAGTTAATGGTGAATCTGATTCTGCTGAATAAAGTGTGCCTTTGCTAACAAAGGTCACTCTCCCTCACAAAGATAGACATGATATCTACATTGTGGGCATGAAAGAATGGTTGCTGTCACAACATGACTGAATTGTTCAGTGTTCACTTGACTCGGTTGTTTCCGAGTTCACCCACCGCCACAGGAGCGGCAGCTCGAGCATGTTATAGCCATGTATCGATTTCCTCTAGCAAAACTTTTCTGTCTAGATGAACTCTTACCTCAGCTAATCTTCATTCGAATATAAGTTCTCGGGTGAGTGAATCATCTCCACATGATTGCAGGAACACCGGCCAGCTCGAGAGAAAGATCCACTTCTATCGAGGGGGGTCGATTCGCATGACATTCATCCGGATAGATCGAGGTGGCGATAACGCATGTTGCTGGACTCGCGGGTTCACCGTCTTGCGGCCTAAGTCAATTCATACAAGAAACAGATTCTTGGATAACTTTAATGGGTATACAACACATATCTTGTGTCTCTTGTCTTGCTTCTAATGTATTATTTCACCTGTAAATGCTGGAAATTTCTCCCGTTTTAGTTCGATAAAAGCCGTGTAAATTTGTCGGCTCGACGGACAGACTTAAGTGGAGAGGAGTGTCTCACATTTTATTGCAGTGATTCTTAACATACTGGGAATTCCCTGCTGTGCATCCAAATTGAATGAAATTTATGGCAAAGGCAATATATTGGGAAGATCCATCCTGGTTTTCTGTTCAATCAAACTCCCATTTCCACACTGAAGGAACATAAACTTAACCCTTGCCTTTTGGGCCAAGTTTGTTGAACCTAACGACTGAGCCCATTTGAGATATGCTGTCCTCAAAGTGGACAAGGCCCAATATGGCAAGCGGAGTAGGGCCGGGCCGTTGTCATGAGCGAGTGTACCGGTGTCGCTTCGACAGAATGGAATGGAATGGAATGAAACGAGGAAATTGAGGAAATTGAACGCGAAAGGAATCAATGTTAGAGAATCCCAATGCCTTTTTGGCCGAATAACGAGAATGGAATGGAATGAGGGTCCTCTTATTCAGAGTAAGAAAATAGGAACGTAATGGACTAATGATATCGACATGTTTAATATGAAACTTAGTATTTATCAATGATAGATAAATAATTGCAAGAGTCAGAGATAGGAAATGATAAGCTTTTGGCAGTGATTATTTTATGGTTAATATCAAGAAAAATTTCAAATTAGTATACATGTGAGAAATTTATCTCCAAACTTATTTTTTATTACAAAAATCCTAAACGGGTATATTTGTAATAAATTTTATTCTTTATTATCTTTTGTTAATTTTTACTGTCAAATTATTAAGTTACATGATACGTTGCGGTTGATGGGTGTACTAATTTGAGACTTTACTCTTTGTTTGTAACATGTGTATTGGTTTATGATTTTTTGTAATATTAATTCAATTTAACAGTAACAACATAGGGTAATTTTGTTACAAATGTACTAATTTGGGGGTTTTTATTGTTAAAAAAATTAATTTTGGTAAAATTGTCACAAAGTATACAAGTTTGAGATTTTTATAGTTAAAAATTAATTTAAAGTAAATTTGTCATTTGTGTATTAGCTTAATGTTAAAAAAAAAAAAAAAAAAATCTAGCGAGTTGTTATAATTTTTTCTTAACTTAAAAGATGAATGTGATTTACAATTCATAATAAGTAATACATAGGTTGTCCATATTCATATATTATAATCGACTTAATATCCTAAAAAACCTCCAATTTTAGCTTTTAATCCAACTTTATCATTTTCTCATTAAAAAATCCCAACTTTAAGTTCAATTCCAATTCTACCTCAAACTTTTTATTGTCTTATAACCCTCAATTTTAGGTCATGTCACAATTCTATCCTCATTTTTTTTTGGTACTATGAAAAACTCATGACACTATGTCTTGTCCTAATTTAACCCTAAAATTTGTACTATCCGTAAAAAAAAAAAACATGTACTTTTACTTAAGTAACAAATCTACCTCTATTAATCCTCTCTGTCAAAAATTTGTTGACAATTGAGAGCTGGAAAACTCCCAAATATGAGTTGTTCAATATTCCAAGTGCAATTTCTATGATTGCGAGAGACAAAACATCCGAAGCATAAGAGATCGAAAACCAAGTGCAAAATAACTAAGGGCGATTTTGATGAAGGATTTATGAAGGCAGATTTGAGATTTAAGTATAAGTTAGCAATCTCTAAGGAACCAAAAAAAAGAGTAAATTGAAACTTGAATTTTTATGAGACAAAAAAGATTTAGGGTAGAATTGATACTAAACCTAAAGTTAAGGTTTTTATACGAGAAAAAAAATAAAGTTTAGGGTAGAATTGACACTTGACCTAAAGTTTGGGGTTTTTTAGATGACAACATAATGTTTAGAGTAGAATTGAGACTATAACTAAGGTTAGAGGTTTTTTACGAGACAAATTGTAAAATTTAGATAAAAGTTGAAGTTTAAGGTTTTTTGAAGGGTTTTAGGCTTGTTATAATCAGTGGTATTATGTCAATTTAAAATTTGTTATTAATTTACTTTTTATTTATGCTTTTTATGGGGACTCCAAGTTCGCTTCTCAAAATAACAAGGAAAATTATCTTTTCTCAAATTTATTGTATAGATGTCAATTTAGTCTTGAATTTTCCAATTTTGTCAATGTGATCCTAAACTTCTATGTAGAATTCTTATGTAACTCTAATCAATTATTGTCGAGAAATCGCTAATGTGGCAATTCATAGGTTATCCTCATTAGCTTGTCATGTAGGACGATCGACGATGATCGAACGTCACCTCTATATAAGAACTTGGCATAAAGGTTTCAAACCCCATATTGGCGAAATTGAAAAACTTTAGATGAAATTGACATTTCTATAAGAGGTTCAAATCAATTCGATATTAAAATAACGTGTCGGAGAAACCCCAACGGATGTCTCACGTGGCACCAGTCTCTAAAGGCTAGAATTCAAGTCACATCAATCATATGTGTCGAAAGATGAGAGAGAGAGAGAGAGAGCCATGCCATGTGATAATGCTTTTGCATAAGGAAGTGGAACGGGTGGGGGAGAGAGGTTGCTTGTCGTTTCTTTAAGCATGAGAGACACGACGCCATTATGGCCTTTGCTGAGGAGCAAAGGTCAAAAAGGAAGGGGCCTACTGGGCCTTGTACTCGCGTTGGCCGACTTGACCTTTCTTCATTTTTTAGTCGTCTTTTCTAATTTACTTATATATTTTGCGGGTATCATACTTTCCATTTATTGCGACACATTTGCCTCCACCTCTAGTCAACTTCTAATTGATCGGCCACGAATTGTGATCGTCGTGCATGCCAAACAAAATAGAAGTCGGTACCGATGATGCCCAATGGCGCGTCCCGTCAATCAGAAGAGCCGTTAAAAGAAATTCCTTTTGATCTTGATTGGAGGAAACCGCTGTCTAACCTTGCAAGCAAAGTGAGATTTTAGGGCTTTTTGTTTGAGTTGTGCAAGATGAAGTTCTCATTAATAGAGGGGGAGTAATCCGGACGATTGCGAATGATATAATCGGTAAATATGTTTTTCCTTGTTGCAACATATTCATTCAATTGTCAATGAGGAATTATGCTTACTTGATCTTCATTACAAATAGTTGTGGGATTTGCTATGACTTTCATGCAGAAAAAAAAAAAAGAGCTGCTTTTATGGCTCACGTCTCTTTTTTCTTATTTTTTTTTCAAGATCTTGTTCTAAGTATTGTATAGCCAATTTCAAAGTTATGACTTATGAGATACCCGCTAACTTTATGGATAAGAAGAGACCTAGTTAATTGAAAGTGACATGAGTGAAAGGGATTGCTCCATATTCACCCGGAGCAAGTGATAGGGTCATTGAAATTTTCAATCTGCTTATAATGTAGATTTTAATCTTTCTAAAAGTTCAACCCTCCAAATTTGACTCGTATTAGTTGAAAAGGCAAAAAGGGTATCACAAAGAAAGGCAAATCTCACAATTCATTTTCTAATTTTACTATTACAAAGACAAAACAACCAGCGTGCTCAATTTTATATATTAAAAAAAATACTTAATTTTGAATGTAGCATCTCGAATTTTACAAAACCCGACGTTAATTCATGACACCTCGAGTTCCCGATATTTTCTTATTTTTGAATATTGCTAAATCTACCAAAATCTCCATCTTCTTAATCACCCAAGGTTGTGTAAAATATATTGGTTTTACCTGCAAAATCGAGTCTTAGATTTAAGAGCTCGATCACGTGGGAAAGTGACTAGCGTCTAATAAATTACCGTCATTATCATGATATCTGGTCATGTATTTAATTTGCCAATATTAGATGGTCTCTAAATTGAAAAGGAGGCACTTTCCAATTTTGAATGCTAGCATGACTATTTAGTGAAATTGTCCATTGAGTCAACATCATCCTTCATGAAACGGCATGACCGATGCCCTGAAAACTCAAGAAGTACTAATTTGATGATGCAAGTAGGTGTTATAATGGTGTGTGAGTGGGGCGATTAATACACAAGCCATCTAGATAAGGAAATCATCCCATGTTTATAGATATCATTTGTTTCACGAAAAATAAATAATTTGAAAAGTATTTTTCTAAAAACATTCATCTTTGTTACTTGAAAGAGTCGGTCAATAAAAAGTGTGTTCATTATCGATAATAATATATATTTAAATATTTTTATGCAAGATAAAAATAATTTTTATTCATTCACTTTTGTAATTGATTCAAATAATCATTTTTAAAAAAAAAATATTTTTCACTTATCGAAATTCTGAAGACTTCTAATCAAAAACAAAATTCTGACCACCCATTTATATCATTCCATGTGATATCATATAGCATATTGACATATATTTTTTGTGCGTACAATGTGTGTTTTTATAATATACTATAATGTAAATATACTAAAAGAAGTTGTCGGTCCAGAAAGTTGTCTCCATCGGAAAGTTCGCGCGGTCTTGAGGAAGTCGCCAAAAGGTTCAAACGACGTGTGCGAGAGAAAGAGAATGGGCTGCCCTTTTCCACCGCCGTCCTTTACCACGCGTACGCGACTTTTGGGCTAATGGGATGATGCCACGTCAGCGAATTCAGTGCCCGAACCTGCTCAATTCTACAAAAGAGCAAGAGAATTGCCTCGAATCATTTAATTAGAGTAGGTAGGATTTAAGATTTAATTAGTCAGTATAGTGCACACATGTCAAATCTTGATTATTGTAAATTAGGTGGCTTTTGAGATGGAAAAAAGAAAGAAAGAAAAGTTTAGAGGCCTTGTGGTCCACCTCAATGTCTTAAAGCAACATCACGAGGCAGATCATTACCTGGCATTTGCTACCTCATTCGAGGATTGGTTGTGCACGTGTTACCATTTAATTGTTATTAGAATAAGCTTCCCTGAGTTGTGATAGGAATTTTTTAACTTTGGCGAACATGAGAGGTGTTTGTTATTCGTTTTGTCATAAGTAATGGAGGCATCGATTGGCAATGAAGGAAGAAGATGAACAACCAGGTGAATTCATGGCCGAACCGTTATCTTTTTGAATTTTCTTTTTTAGCTCTGTAAGCGAGTGGGGTTACATTCAATAAGCAAATGCAAAAAAAACACATGCATTCGATCCATTTCAATTGAATGCCGTGAAAGAACTTCAAATAAAAGTAATTAATATCGTAGCCCGACAATATATCTATACAGAACTTCGATCTTGATTATCATCTACCCTTTTGAACATTTGCAATCCACCCAACCTATTGAAAACATCATGTTGCACTCAAGCACAACGCTAAAACCATGGAGAAGATGGTCCTTAGACAAAGAAACCAATCACAGGCACCCCACACCAACTCCATTCAAAGGGTTTAAATTCCACTTTCCCACAGTCCATCCTCAGGTGGGAAACCTCTTGAGGAGGGTTGACGAAGAAATGGAAATACTATTGGTCTTGGAAATTGCTTGAGGGGTTTCTCAGATGGGAGGAAGATAAGATGCGGCTCCAACCGCCATTTGATAAGGGAAAACCCCTAGAATCTTGCTTGGTCCCACCCAATGCAAAAGTGTTTTGGAAACGGAAGAACATGGCCAATTTTATTTGTATATTATAATTCGAAAAAAAGCCTCTCTCTTTGTGATAAAGAAAAGACACTTTCAATTCTTGAAAATCCTATCATTTCGCCAGCGATTTTATTTTGAATTAGCATGCCATATAGATTGATTGGCATCTTGTATACAACTTATAGTAATATGCAAAAGAATTGTCTATTAATGATAACGAAAACATATTTCAAACAGAAATATAAACTTATGAGCTTTACGAGATCTTTTGGAATTTCGTAATAAATCTATAATAACACGAAGCATGTGGTTTCTTAAAACGTTAAACTCTCTTTTCTTTCCCTCCCCTTTTCCTTTTTTTGCCGGATTTCACCTCACTCTCCACAATTTATATTTCCATTTTTCTGTTTTTATTGCGGACATAATGATTTATCTTCATTGTCGATAATTATTTATATTTAAATATTTTTGTGCAAAAAAAAAAAAATTTTATTCATTCACTTTTGTAATCAATTCAAATAATCATTTAAAAAATATTTGTTACATTATTTATTTTTCGCTTATCGAAATTCTGAACACTTCTGATCAAAAACAAAATTCTGAACACCCATTTATATCATACTATGTGATATAACATATTAACATTTTTATGTATATTTTTTGTGCGTACAATGTGTATTTTTATAATATACTATAATGTAAATATGCTAAAAGAAGTTGTCGGTCCAAAAAGTTGTCTCCGGCGGAGAGCAATCGGGCGGTCTTGGGGAAGTCGCCAAAAAGGTTCAAACGACGTGTACGAGAGAAAGAGAATGGTTGCCCTTTTCCACCACCGTCCTTTATCACGCGTACGCAACTTTTGGGCGATGGGATGATGCCACGTCAGCGAATTTAGTGCAAGAACCTGCTCAATTCTACAAAAAGAAGAAGAAGAAAAAGCAAGAGATTTGCCTCAAATCAGTTAATTAGAGCAGGTAGGATTTAAGATTCAATTAGTTAGCATAGTGTACACATGTCAAATCTTGCTTATTGTAAATTAGGTGACTTTTGAGATGGAAAGAGAAAGAGAAAAAGTTTAGAAGTCATGTCGTCCACCTCGATGTCCTAAAGCAACATCACGAGATAGATCTTTACCTGGCAATTGCTACCTCATTCGTGGATTGGTTGTACACGTGATTAGAATAAGCTTCCTTGAGTTGTGATAGAATTTTTTTAACTTTGGCGAACATGATAGCTGTTTGTTATTTTTAACTTTGGTGAATATAAGAGCTGTTTGTTATTCACTTTGTCATAAGTAATGGAGGCATTGATCGGCAATGAAGGAAGAAGATGAACCGATGATCAAGGGTTGGGACTTTAACTAGGTGAATTCATGGCTGAACCGTTCATCTTCTTTTTGAATTTTCTTTTTTAGCTCTATGAGTGAGTGAGGTTACATCCAATAAGCAAATGCAAAAAAAACATGTGCATTCGCTTCATTTCAGTTGTATGCCCATGAAAGAACTTCAAATGAGAGTACTTAAGATCGGTAATCCGATAATATATCTATACAAAACTTCGACCCTGATTATCATCTATCTTTCCGGACATTTGCAATCCGCCCAAGTTATTGAAAGCACCATGTTGCGCGCTAAAACCCATGGAGAAGATGGTCTCTAGACAAAGAAACCAATCACAAACACCCCACACCAACTCCCTTCAAAGGGTTTAAATTCCACTTTCCCACAATCCATTCTCAGGTAGGAAACCTCTTGAGGAGGGTTGTTGAAGAAATGGAAATACTATTGGTCTTGGGAATTACTTGAGGGGAGGTTTCTCATATGGGGGTAGATAAGATGCGGCTCCAACCACCATTTGATGGGGGAATAGGCCTGCCAAAAGTTTGGTTTTTCCCCTAGAATCTTGCTCGGTCCCACCCAATGCAAAAGTGTTTTGGAAACGGAAGAACATGGCCAATATTTTTTTTTTTTTTTTTTTTTTTTTTGTATATTATAATTCGAAAAAGAAAGCCCCTTTCTTCATGATAAAGAAGAGACACTTTTCGATTCTAGGTACTTTTAGAAAAACTAGGTTTGAAAAGCACGCCGGACAAAATGTTGGAATCAGCATATGAAAATCCTAATATTTCACCTCATAGTTCTATTTTGGATTGACGAGCTACCTAGGTCGAATTGTGTTCTTTTGCATAGAACTCATAGTAATAAGTAGAAAAATCACTGGAGATTTCAATAAAACGCTGATCATAACGGAATGTGTATTTTTGGGCAAGCCTGTGAACTTATAAACTTTTTGAGACCCTTTGAAATTTCATGATAAAAATGACTTCTCAAAATGTTAAACTCTCTTTTGTTTCCCTCTCCTTTTCCTTTTTTTGGTCGGATTTCACCTCTCTCTCCAAAATTTAAATTCCCATTTTCCTGTTTTTTATTCGAAATTGGGGAATTGTTGGGGAGAATTATGTGGGGGGGTAGCAAAACCAGCCGCAGTCCAAATACAGCCCCCAGACAACCCCTCCCGTCACGCTAACGCCCCCTGCGTCAAAGTCAATGGGGAGAGAGGAGGACGAGACCAAGACTCCTGCTGTCCGTTGACCCCATAAAAAATAAAATAAGAAAAGGAAAGTTTTATATTTCTGTAATTAATTGAAGTTTGAACCCCTGCCCTTTTCACACCGAATCGAAACTGCTCCGCTTCTTCTCCTTTGTTCTTCTTCGTCACCGTTACTTTGCTTCCACCTTCCCTTATTTTTCTCCTTTCTGTTTTATTTTCGACACATCTTGATGGATCATTAATGGAAAAAAGATAGAAAGGGTCCTGAACTTTACACAATGTGAATATGTATAGATATATTCGATTTCATCTCTAGATTATACGAAAAGTTCTCGGACTCACATTTAATCGGATGAGAATATTAAATACTTTCATGTAATTTTGAGACTAAATTTTTGGTATATATTTAATTTGATTTTTACACTATATAAAAATATTTAATGTTGTTTTCAAAGTCGAATCAATAGAATAATAATAATAATAATAATATTTTTTTTACATGATTTAGGGGCTAAATTAAATATTTAGGTCAAAAAGGAAGGGGCCTACTGGGTCTTGTACTCGCGTTGGCCCAGTTGACCTTTCTTCACTTTTTAGTCGTCTTTTCTAGTTACTTATTTATTTTGCGGGTATCATACTTTCCATTTATTTGTTGCAGGCGACACATTTCCCTCCACCTCTAGTCATCTTCTAATTGATCGACCACGAATTGTGATCATCGCGCATGCCAAAAAAAAAATAGAAGTCGATACATATGATGCCAATGGCGCGTCCCATCAATCGGAAGAGCCGTTAAAAGAAATTCCTTTTGATCTTGATCGGAGGAAAACACCGTCTAACCTTGCAAGCAAAGCGAGATTTTAGGGCTTTTTGTTTGAGTTGTGCGAGATAAAGTTCTCATTAATAGAGGGAGTAATCTGGACGATTGCGAATGATATAATCAGTAAATATGTTTTTCCTTGTTGCAACATATCCATTCAATTGTCAATGAGGAATTATGCTTAGCTTACTTGATCTTCACTACAAATAGTTGTGGGATTTGCTATGACTTTCATGCAAAAAAAAAAAAAAAAAAAAAAGAGAGCTGCTTTTATGGCTCACGTCTCTTTTTTCTTATTTTTTTCAAGCTCTTGTTCTAAGTAAAGAAGAAAAATAATCACTTGCATAGCCAATTTCAAAGTTATGAGACACCCGTTAACTTTATGGATACGATGAGACCTAATTAATTGAAAGTGACATGAATGAAAGGGATTGCTCCATATTCACCCGAAGCAAGTGATAAGGTCATTGAAATTTCCAACCTGCTTATAATGTAGATTTTAATCTTTCTAAAAGTTCAACCCTCCAAATTTGACTTGTATTAGTTGAAAAGGCAAAAGGGTATCACAAAGAAAGGCAAATCTCACAATTCATTTTCTAATTTTACTATTACAAAGACAAAACAACCAGCGTGCTCAATTTTATATATTAAAAACAAAACTTAATTTTGAATGTAGCATCTCGAATTTTGCAAAACCCGACGTTAATTCATGACACCTCGAGTTCCCGATATTTTCATATTTTTGAATATTGCTAAATCTACCAAAATCTCCATCTTCTTAATCACCCAAGGTTGTGTAAAATATATTGGTTTTACCTGCAAAATCGAGTTTTAGATTTAAGAGCTCGATCACGTGGGAAAATGACTAGCGTCTAACAAATTACCGTCATTATCATGGTATCTGGTCATGTCTTTTATTTGCCAATATTAGATAGTCTCCTAAATTGAAAAAGAGGCACTTTCCAATTTTGAATGCTAGTATGACTATTTAGTGAAATTGTCGATTGAGTCAACATCATCCTTCATGAAACGGCATCACGGATGCCCCGAAAACTCGAGAAGTACTAATTTCATTATGCAAGTAGGTATTATAACGGTGTGTGAGTGTGACAATTAATACACAAGCCATCTAGATAAGGAAATCATCCCACGTTTATAGATATTGTTTGTTTCATGAAAAATAAATGATTTGAAAAGTAATATTTTGAAAACGTTCATCTATGTCATTTGAAAGAGTCGGTCAATAAAAAATATCTTCATTGTCGATAATAATTTATATTTAAATATTTTTCATGCAAAATAAAAATAATTTTTATTCATTCACTTTTGTAATTGATTCAAATAAATAATTTTTATTCATTCACTTTTGTAATTGATTCAAATAATCATTTTTGAAAAAAATTAAAAAGAAAATTATTTTTTGCTTATTGAAATTCTGAACACTTCTGATCAAAAACAAAATTCTGAACACTCATTTATATCATAGCATGTGATATAGAATATTGACAATTTATATATATATTTTTTGTGTGTACAATGTGTATTTTTATAATATACTATAATGTAAATAAACTAAAAAAAGTTGTCGGTCTAGAAAGTTGTCTCCATCGGAAAGCTCGGGCGGTCTTGAGGAAGTCACCTAAAAGGTTCAAACTACGTGTGCGAGAGAAAGAGATTGGGTTGCCCTTTTCCACCACCACCGTCCTTTACCACGCGTACGCGACTTTTGGGCTAATGGGATGATGCCACGTCAGCGAATTTAGCGCCCGAACCTGCTCAATTCTACAAAAAAGAGCAAGAGAATTGCCTCGAATCATTTAATTAGAGTAGGTAGGATTTAAGATTCAATTAGTCAGCATAGAGTACACATGTCAAATCTTGATTATTGTAAATTAGGTGGCTTTTGAGATGGAAAAAGAAGGAAAGAAAAAGTTTAGAAGTCATGTGGTCCACCTTGACATTCTAAAGCAACATCACGAGACAGATCTTTACTTAGCAATTGCTACCTCATTCGTGGATTGGTTGTGCACACGTTACAATTTATTTGTTATCAGAATAAGCTTCCTTGAGTTTAGGAATTTTTTTAACTTTGGCGAACATGAGAACTGTTTTTTTTTTTTGGTAAAGTTGGCGAACATGAGAACTGTTTGTTATTCGCTTTGTCATAAGTAATGGAGGCATCGATCAGCAATGAAGGAAGAAGATGAACCAATGATCAAGGGTTGGGACTTTAACTAGGTGAATTCATGGCCAAACCGTTCATCTTTTTTTCGAATTTTCTTTTTTATCTCCTAAGCGAGTGGGGTTACATCCAATAGCAAATGCTAAAAAACACATGCATTTGCTCCATTTCAGTTGAATGCCTATAAAAGAACTTCAAATGAAAGTACTTAATATTAGTAACCCGACAATATATCTATACAATACTTCGACCCTGATTGTCATCTACCTTTTCGGACATCTGCAATCCACCCAAGCTATTGAAAGCATCATGTTGCGCTCAAGCACAACTAAAACCCATGGAGAAGATGGTCCCTAGACAAAGAAACCGATCAAAGGCACTCCCAACCAACTCCATTCAAAGGGTTTAAATTCCACTTTCCCTCGAGCCATCCTCAGGTGGGAAACTTCTCGAGGAGGGTTGACGAAGAAATGGAAATACTATTTGGTCTTGGAAATTACTTGAGGGGAGATTTCTCATATGGGGGTAGATAAGATGCAACTCCAACCACCATTTAATGGGGAAAAGGCCTGCCAAAAAGTTTGGTTTTCCCCTAGAATCTTGTTTGCAAAAAGTGTTTTGGAAACGGAAGAACATGACCAATTTTTTTTTTTTGTAGATTATAATTCGAAAAAAAGCCCCTTTCTTCATGAAAAAGAAAAGACACTTTCAATTCTTGATTTTTAAAGAAATTGGATTCAAAGCGTGTGTAGCGCATAATGTTCAAATCAGCATTATATGAAAATCATATCATTTCGCTAGTGATTTTATTTTGAATCAGCATGCTATATAGATTGATCGGCATCTTGTATATAACTTAAGTAATATTCAAAACATCCGTCCATTAATGATAATTGAAAGCATATTTCGAGTAAAAATGTAAACTTATGAGCTTTTTAAGAGACTTTTGGAATTTCGTAATAAATCTATAATAACACAAAGCATATGGTTTCTTAAAATGTTAAACTCTCTTTTCTTTCCTTCCCCTTTTCCTTTTTTTTTTTTTGTCGGTTTCACCTCACTCTCCTAAATTTATATTCCCATTTTTCTATTTTTTGTTCGAAATTGGGGAATTGTTGGGGAGAATTATGTAGTGGGGCCCGGGGGGGGGGGGGGGCCGCGCGGAGAGGACGAGACCAAGACTCCTGCTGTCAGTTGACCCCATAAAAAATAAAATAAGAAAGGGTTAATACTTTAAAAACCCCAAACCTGTAACAAGTGACAAATTCCCAAAACTATTTTTGACCACCAAAACCCCAACTGGTATACCTTGACAAATTTACCATAAACTGGTACACTTGTGACAAATTTATCCTCTGTTAGTTTTAGTTAAATTTTCTTGTTAAATTATAAAGTTAAATAACACGTGACAATTGACCAGGTATATTAATTTGGGATTTTATACTCTGTTTGTCATAGTTTATAATTTTTGTGATTTTTTGTGGTATTAATATAATTTTTGGAGGGTATATTAGTCACAAATTTACTAGTTTGAGGTTTTTTGTGGTCAAATAAATTAGTTTGGGGTAAATTTGTCATAAATGTACCAGTTTAGGGTTTTTTTTATAGTTAGTCGGGGTAAATTTGTCACATGTGTACCAGTTTGGGGTTTTTTAAGGTATTAACCCAATAAGAAAAGGAAAGTTATATTTCCATAATTAATTTTTTTGGTCTGAAATTTTCTATAATTAATTGACCTCCTGCCCTTTTCACACCGAATCGAAACTGCTCCGCTTCTTCTCCTTTGTCCTTCTTCGTTACCGTTACTTTCCTTCCACCTTCCCTTATTTTCTCCTTTCTGTTTTATTTTCGACACATCTTGATGAATCATTAATGAAAAACGATAGAAAGGGCCCTGAACTTTTACACAATGTGTATAGACATATTCGATTTCATCTCTAAATTATACAAAAAATGCTCGGACTCACATTAATCAAATGATAGTATTAAATACTTTCATGAAATTTTGAGACTAAATTTTTGGTATATATTTAATTTGATTCTTAAACTATATAAAAATATTTCATTCTATTTTCAAAGTCGAATCAATAAAAGAATAATAATAGTATTTTTATATGATTAAGGAGCTAAATTAAATATTTATAAAAAAATCAACGATGACGTTATATATTATATATTAGACAAAAAAAAAAAAAAAAAAAGAGCTGATTTTATGGCCCACGTCTCTTTTTCGTAATTTTTTTTTCAAACTCTTGTTCTAATAAAAAGAAAAATAATCTATTCAATTTCTAAGTTATGAGGTACCCCATTAACTTTGTAGATAAGATGAGACCTAATTAATTGAAATTGACACGAATGAAAGGGATTGCTCCATATTCACCTGAAGCAAGTGACAGGTTCTTTGAAATTTTCAACTTGCTTAGCATGTAGACTTTAATCTTTCTAAAAGTTCAACCCTCCAAATTTGACTCGTATTAGTTGCAAAGGCAAAAGGGTATCACAAAGAAAGGCAAATTTCACAATTCATTTTCTAATTTTACTATTACAAAGATAAAGAAAACCAGCGTGCTCAATTTTATATATGAAAAAAAAAACTTAATTTTGGAATTTTACAAAACCCAATGTCAATTCGTGACACCTTGAGTTCCCGATATTTTTTTTATTTTTGAATATTGCTAAATCTACCAAAATCTCCATCTTCTTAACCACCCAAGGTTGTGTAAAAAATATATTGGTTTTACCTGCAAAATCGGGTCTTAGATTTAAGAGCTCGATCACGTGGGAAAATGACTAGCATCTAACAAATTACCCTCATTATCATGATAACTGGTCATGTATTTAATTTGCCAATATTTGGTTTCCTAAATTGAAAAATAGGCACTTTGCAATTTTAAATGCTCGCATGACTATTTAGTAAAATTGTCATATTGATTCAACATCATCCTTCATGAAATGGCATGACGGATGCCCCAAAAAAACTCGAGAAGTACTAATTTCATGATGCAAGTAGGTACAATAATGGTGTGTGAGTGGGATGATTAATACACAATCTAGATAAGGAAATCATCTCACGTTGATAGATATCGTTTATTTCATAAAAAATAAATGATTTGAAAAGCATTTTCCTAAAACGTTCATCTGTGTCACTTGAAAGAGTCGATCAATAAAATGTGTTTATTGTCAATAATAATTTATATTTAAATATTTTTGTGCAAAATAAAAATAATTTTTATTCATTCATTCACTTTTGTAATCAATTCAAATAATCATTTTTAGAAAATATTTTTAAATAATTTATTTTTCGCTTATCGAACTTCTGAACACTTTTGATCAAAAACAAAATTCTGAACACCCATTTATCTCATACCATGTGATATAGCATATTAACATTATATATGTATATTTTTGTGCGTACAATGTATATTATTATAATATACTATAATGTAAGTATACTAAAAGAAGTGGTCGGTCGGAAAGTTGTCTCCATCGGAAAGCTCGGGCCGTTTGAGGAAGTCGCCAAAAAGGTTCAAACGACGTGTGCGATGGAAAGAGATTGGGTTGCCCTTTTCCACCACCATCCTTTTCCACGCGTACGCGACTTTTGGGCTAATGGGATGATGCCACGTCAGCGAATTCAGTGCCCGAACCTGCTCAATTCTACAAAAAGAGCAAGAGATTTGCCTCGAATCATTTAATTAGAGTCGGTAGGATTTAAGATTCAATTAGTCAGCATAGTGTACACATGTCAAATCTTGATTATTGTAAATTAGGTGGCTTTTGAGATTAGAAAAAGAAAGAGAGAAAAAGTTTAGAAGTCATGCCGTCCACCTCGATGTCCTAAAGCAGCATCACGAGACATCTTTACCTGTCAATTGCTATCTCATTCGTGGATTGGTTGGGCACGTGTTACAATTTAATTGTTATATAAGCTTCCTTGAGTTGTGATAGGAATTTTCTTAACTTTGGCGTACATGAGAGCTGTTTGTTATTCGCTTTGTCATAGTAATGGAGGCATCGATCGGCAATGAAGGAAGAAGATGAACCAATGATCAAGGGTTGGGACTTTAACTAGGTGAATTCATGGCCAAACCGTTCATCTTCTTTTCAATTTTTCTTTTTTAGTTCCATAAGCGAGTGGGGTTACATCCAATAAGCAAATGCAAAAAAAACACATGCATTTGCTCCATTTAAGTTGTATGCCCATGAAAGAATTTCAAATGAGAGTACTTAATATCAGTAACCCGACAATATATTTATACAGAACTTTGACCCTTGATTGTCATCTATCTTTCCGGACATCTGCAATCCGCCCAAACTATTGAAAGCATCGTGTTGCACTCAAGCACAACGCGGAAACCCATGGAGAAGATGGTCCTTAGACAAAGAAACCAATCACAGGCACCCCACATTAACTCCATTCAAAGGGTTTAAATTCCACTTTCCCTCGGTCCATCCTCAGGTGGGAAACCTCTTGAGGAGGGTTGACCAAGAAATGGAAAAACTATTTGTTTTTGGAAATTACTTGAGGGGAAGTTTCTCAGATGGGGGTAGATAAGATGCAACTCCAACCACCATTTGATGGGGGACAAGGCCTGCCAAACAGTTTGGTTTTCCCCTAGAATTTTGCTCGATCCCACCCAATGCAAAAAGTGTTTTGGAAACGGAAGAACATGGCCAATTTTATTTGTATATTATAATTTGAAAAAAAGCCCCTTCCTTCGTGAAAAAGAAAAGACACTTTCAATTCTTGATTTTAGAGAAATTGGATTCAAAAAGCGTGTGTAGCGAACGTTCAAATCAGCATTATATGAAAATCCTAGTATTTCACCTGTGATTTTATTTTGAATGAACATGCCATGTAGATTGATTGGCGTCTTGTATACAACTTATAGTGATATGCAAAAAATCCGTCCATCAATGATAATTGAAAGCATATTTTGGGCAAAAATGTAAACTTATGAGCTCTTACGAAATCTTTGGGAATTTTGTAATAAATCTGTAATGACACAAAGCATATGGCTTCTTAAAATGTTAAACTCTCTTTTCTTTCCCTCTCCTTTTCCTTTTTTTTTTTGTCGGATTTCACCTCACTCTCCAAAATTTATATTTCCATTTTCCTGTTTTTATTCGAAATTGGGGAATTGTTGGGGTAGCAAAACCAGCCGCAGTCCAAAAACAGCCCCTAGATTCGGTTTCAATTACGAAACTGCCCCTGACACAACCCACCTCTTCACGCTAACGTCCCCGCGTCAAAAGTCAATGGGGACAGAGGAGGCCGAGACCAAGACTCCTGCGGTCTGTTGACCCCATAAAAATTAAAATAAGAAAAGGAAAGTTATATTTCCATAATTAATTATTTCTATATTTCTAATAATTAATTATTTCTATAATTTTTTTTTTGGTCGTATTCTATAATTAATTGAACTCCTGCCCTTTTCACACCGAATCGAAACTGCTGCGCTTCTTCTCCTTTGTCCTTCTTCGTTACCGTTACTTTCCTTCCGCCTTCCCTTATTTTTCTCCTTTCTATTTTATTTTCGACACATCTTGATGGATCATTAATGAAAAATTGATAGAAAGGGTCCTGAACTTTTACACAATGTGAATATGTATAGACATATTCGATTTCATCTCTAAATTATACAAAAAGTTCTCGGACTCACATTAATCATATGAGAATATTAGATACTTTCATGTAATTTCCACACTAAATTTTTGGTATATATTTAATTTGATTCTTAAACTAGATAAAAATATTTAATGCCATTTTCAAAGTCGAATCAATAGAAGAATAATAATAGTATTTTTATATGATTTAGGAGCTGAATTAAATATTGATAAAAAAATCAACGATGACGTTATTCATGCAGCTATCTCAATTATTTATATCTGGAGCTCGAACTCCCCAAACCACTTTTAAAAACACTTGAGCACGCCCGCACACTCCATATCCAGCTCATCGAGCACCATCCATGGCGGCTTCCTTCCTCTCCAATCCCTCCTCCCTCTCCTTCCTCCTCCTCCTCCTCCTCCTCCACGCTTCTCGCCTCGCCTGTAAGTGCTTTCTGAGCATATCCTTCTCTCTCTCGCTTTCTCTCTCTGTCTCTGTGGGTAGATTCTTGGCTAGTTGAGCAGCGGAATTCGCAGAGTTTGAGCTGAATTTTGTGTGGTCTATCGAGTCAGTCGAGTCTTGCGAGAAATGGGTATCGGAGCTTCTCGCTGGTCGAGTCCGGATTCGATGTGGGTTCGCGGCGGTTTCTTCCGTTTCTTTTCGTGGCGTTCGATCTGCCCGCTCGAAGTTTGTCCAATCTTGAGCGAGTCGAGTCGGGTGAGGAAGCTGAGGAATGTGTCTTGACGGTAGCTATTTCGTCTCTGCAGTTTCGCAGTCCTTCGTCGGAGTGAACTATGGGCAGGTGGCCGACAACCTCCCGCCGCCGGAGTCCACGGCGAAGCTCCTGCAGTCGACGACGATCGGGAAGGTCAGGCTGTACGGCGCGGATCCGGCGATAATCAAGGCGCTGGCGAACACGGGCATCGGGATCGTGATCGGCGCGGCCAACGGCGACATCCCTCGCTGGCCGCCGATCCCAACGCGGCCGGCCAGTGGGTCGGCGCCAACATCCTCCCCTTCTATCCCGCCAGCAAGATCACCCTCGTCACGGTGGGCAATGAGGTGAATCCTTCAGCTCTCTCTGTTCTTCCGAAACGGGCAAAAATCAAAGCGCGACCCTTTGAATTTCCCGAGATTTACAGGCTCAAGGAGAGCTAATTCAAGAAGTCTTGAAATGAATTTGAAGTCGCCATTCGAAATTCATCTAGCTTAAGTTCGTTCGCTGCCGGTTTTCGACACGACCCGTGATCATGATTTTAATTGAAGCAAATAATGCAGCTAAAACGGCGTAAAGGCCTTTGCTTTTTTTCCTTTCATCTGGCTTTTTGGTGGGTATGAATGATGTGAGAGATGGTGCCATTCCTTTTCTCTTTTCGATGGAGCAAACATCAAGAAAGGACCAAGAAAGCGCTAAAAAATTCGCGTTTTTCTAATGTTTCGCAGGTGTTCATGACCAACGACGAGAATTTGATGTCGCAGCTCCTGCCGGCGATGCAGAACATGCAGAGGGCCATCACCGCCGCCGGGCTGGGCGGCAAGGTGAAGGTGTCGTCGGTGCACGCCATGTCGCTGCTGAGCCAGTCCGACCCGCCGTCGTCGGGCCGGTTCCACCCCTCGTTCGAGGCCCGGATGAGGGACGTGCTGCAGTTCCAGCGGGAGAACGGCTCGCCCCTGCCCATCAACCCGTACCCGTTCTTCGCGTACCAGAGCGACCCGAGGCCCGAGACGCTGGCGTTCTGCCTGTTCCAGCCCAACGCCGGGCGGGTCGACTCCGGGACCGGGATCAAGTACATGAACATGTTCGACGCTCAGGTGAATTTGGTTTCTATCTCTTTCATTCTTGCCTTCTTCTTCTTCTTCTTCCTGGGAAATGGGCCTTGGAGAGAGAGTTCTGGGCCCATCTCTGCTGACAAAACTCTTATCTTTCTAACGGTCGAATGCATTGACGTTTGATTCTTTCTGTATGCCCCACTGGCCATGGCCTGATGATGTAGATAGAGTCCAGTTAAAGACTGCATTTCAATACTCGAGCTTGACTCGGTCATACACAGCTTGATATGAAAGCTGAGTCCGAGTTCGACCTGACAAAGTGAATTATCTGTCCATGGTCGTCCAATTTGTGTTTCGGGCTGGGGGTCAAGCTGATTAAGAACTTTTGAATCTGCTCTTTGCAATATGGTCATTTGTTCTCGAAAAGATGCTGCCTGTTCAAGACATTTCCTTCCTATAGGTGGAGTCTTGGTCAATCTTTTAGAAATGGTGGGCCTCAACTGAGCAATGAATGAATTCTCTTCAGTAGACTTAGAAAAAAGTGAGTCCACAACCACCCCTTCTTCGTTTAGGTCGGGTTCTCTAATAGCAACGTGGTCCCATAGAACTGAAAGTTTTGCATCTATGTATGTACTATGGTGGTGTCAAAGCATGCCCGGTCCGCCGCCTTGTTGTGTCCAAATTCCACGGTACCTATTGTCCTTTTGTTCATTGACCGTGAAATGAGAGTTTGCCTGATCAGCTCTCTCATAGTTTAGATGCTACTTTTGATGAGCTGAGGAAAGATGCTGTGTTTCTTCTCCTGTGTATGGGTGTAGCAAAAAGGAGGCAAGAGAGATGCTTTGGTTTTCTTTTCTCTTTTCTGGGTTGTTTTCAATGGTGAGGTTAGAGTGTTCTGGCTGAAAAAAGTTTGCTTCTGAGAAGAACTGATGGCTCAAACCTTCCAACTTCTGAAATAGGTTATTCATGGTGGTTGTGTCGCTGTAGACCTCCATTCAAGTACCTTTGTCATCAACCTTTTTCATCTTGCCTTTTGAAAAAGCATCTGGTTCCGTTGGTATATATGCCCACGATGTACCAGCACAAATACAAATTGATAAAATTAGTTACTGCACTTTTGCTTAGCTCATCTCTTTAGAATGGTGGTCATCCTGTGCTGTGAGAGATGGGAACCTTGGAAAGTTACTTGAGGTATGGGCTGACAGGCTGTCCAGAGGAAGAATTTTAGACAAAAGCCTCCAAACATCTTTTGGCCACGTACCTAAAGTGAACCAGAAATTAAACAAGTTGTGACAGGCAGGGACCACCCGATGTCAAAGCCCCTTCCATAATGTGGGTGAAAATGTAGCCATGGGGATAGAGTAGTTCTCATTAACTAGCTAGGTGACATATTGCACGTGCTTTTATCTGAACAACAATGTGAGTTCACTTGATAAATGAGCAAAATCACAATCTGCAGGTTGATGCTGTTTACTCTGCCCTAAAGGCTTTGGGTTACAAGGACATTGAAATCATGGTTGCAGAGACGGGGTGGCCGTACAATGGCGACAGCAATGAAGTCGGGACTAGCGTAGAGAATGCTAAGGCTTACAATGGCAATTTGATCGCTCACCTTAGATCTTTGGTTGGCACTCCACTGATGCCTGGGAAGTCCGTGGACACATACATTTTCGCACTCTATGACGAGGATTTGAAACCAGGGCCTACTTCTGAACGATCGTTTGGAATGTACAAGCCTGATCTGACCATGACTTATGACATTGGTCTTGCGAAGAGTAGCCAGGTAAAACAACCACGTTCACTCTTCTTCATGCCATTATGGCTCTTTATTTTGGCAGTATGTAATAGACAATACAGGAATCGTACTGTATCGAACAATGGACATGAAAGGTGGAGTATGCAAATTGCTTTGCAATCCATGTTTGAAATAATAGAACTATGGGTCTTGACCTTCGTGACAGGAGACGGAAAGGTGCGATAGGCTTTCAGGATCTATATAGGCAGCAAAATAAAACTTTAACAGAAATCATCTAGGGCCTACTCTGTTCTAGTTTGGCACAAAGCTACTATCATGCACATTATTTTGCTCTGTTGACCCTGCAAGGCACTCTGAATAAGAATTCTTAGTATTTGGAGGTTTTTCTTTCTTTCTTTCTTCCAATTTACTTTTTGGCTCAGAATTTGGGAGAGTTGGAACCACCTACTTCATGTAGACATCATATGTACAAGCCCCATTATTCATCAAGGATCATAGTCTGTACCTGTTGCAGTGACAGCTTCATTAATCAAATCCAAAAATCTTGGACCTCTATGCATACAGTGCTTTATTTCTAAGGATAGCATGATGGATAATGGGTACTTAGAAGAGGAATGCATGTGTGGTTGCCCCTGTATTTGTATTTGATAAGTTGCTGCATTTAGGAGCTTTAATTCTGCAACTCTTAGAAGTTGTAAAATCTGAAATGAACACTTAATAATTCTCAAAGTTTCTCCTGTACTTCAGACCCCAGCTTCTCCAAAAGCTCCAGTGACTCCGACCCCAGTGACTCCGACCCCAAAACCAACAGGACCGGGCTGGTGTGTTCCCAAATCTGGCGTTTCCGATGCTCAATTGCAAGCAAGTCTCGACTATGCTTGCAGCAATAACATCGATTGCAGTCCGATCCAACCTGGCGGTGCTTGCTTTGATCCGAACACCATAGCGTCGCATGCAGCTTTTGCCATGAACCTCTACTACCAAACATTAGGCAGGAACCCTTGGAACTGCGATTTCTCTCAAACAGCAACGCTCACGACGAACAATCCCAGTAAGTCTTCCAAAGCATGGCTCTATGAGTACTCACACTTAACCTAGACATTATAATTCCTAAACATGCGTAAATGAACACTGATCCTCGTATCTTTAGCATCTTTAGTATCTTATGCCTAACCATAATGCGCTACCCAAATCAATTTGTTATTTTTCCTCCAAAAAATGCCTTTGTTACCAAATGCATTTGCTACAAAATGAGAAGAGGCAGAGTAAATCAGAAGGAAAAAGGATGAAGTATGAGCTGGTTATAGGTATTGCTTCTGCAAATACTAATATAGTGTTAGACTAATCGCTTTCTCCAAAAGTTTAAGCTACTGAGAATCAAGCCATGGACTAACAGATAGAATAGGGGGTGCCCAAGTTCGAATTCGCGGTCTATGCTCGGATTCATGCAAGATAAAAACATTATTTCCGCAAAGTCGAGCAGACGAGCCAGGGCTAGCGATGTGCAATGAGTTCATCTCTGTAGTGAGTTATTGCTAATTTGAACTGAATTGTCTGAATTGCAGGTTACAATGGCTGTGTTTACCCTGGTGGGAGCACCTGAAGTGCGATAGAACTGTATCATTAGATGATATATATAAAGCGGAATAAGGAATGGCGGTGTAGTTGAAGAACTTTGTCCCCATATTTAGTTGTAAAGCCCTTCCTTCTTATATTTATAGGTGTAATACAAATACATATATGTAGCCCTTTTCTCCGTCATTTTATTTTTTTTTCCTCATAAAGTTAATGAGTATGGGAAAAAGGATCCCTAAGGTTTTAGGTTTGAATAAGTCTCCATATCGTGCCGTGTACCTTATTTCCTAGATCTTCAATGAAGCTACATGATTTTGGGCATTGATTTCGATCCAAAGGATCACTCTCTCTCTCTTTTTGCCTTTTCCGGTCCGATTATTTACTGATTAAATGCGGTATATTCGGTAGAAGCTGTGCCAGACCGTATTGTATTTTTTTTTTTTTTTTTTTTTATATGAGATGATAAATTAGGTAAATACGTATACATGTGAAGTAACGAGATGATGGGGTTTGGTCAAGGACGCAACGAGGTTTTTCATTCTTTACAAGGACAACTTCTGAACCAAAAGGACGAAAATTTATGGGATAATTACCAAAAAAGTCCTAAACATATTGCAATTATGTCATAAATTATTTTTTAGTCAATTCAATTCTAAATTTTTTGCATTTGTGCTAATTGAGTTCATTTGACATTGACGTGGCACTGCTGGTATTTTTAAAATAATATTTTAATTTTTGAATTTTTTTATAATTTTTTTCCCCCTTTCCCCTTCCCTTAGAGCCAGCCCTTTGCTTGGTTGGGCGAGGGTCGCAATGCCTTCACCCGATTTTGTTGGGTGAGGTCATCGTGACCCTTGCCCACATTAGGGTGAGGACCACGATGCCCTTGCCGATTCTAAGGGAAGGGAAGGGGGAAAAATTAAAGAAAAGAAAGAAAAAAAGAAAAAAATTAAAAAAATTTAGAACATTTTAATATTTTGAAATAAATTATAATTTTTTTCCCCTTCATCTTCCCTTAGAGCCTACCCTTGCCTAGTTGGGCAAGGGCTGCTATGCCCTCACCCGATTTTGGTTGGACAAGGGCCACGTGCCTTCGGCAACTCTAGATGGAAGCGGAAGGGGAAGGGGAAAAATTAAAGAAAAGAAAAAAATTAAAAATTATTCAAATATTATTTTAAAAATGTCACGTTAGTATTGGCTATGCCATGTTAGGTGTCGGTTGGCCAAAATTGGCCGAATGAACTCAATTGACACAAATATAAAAGATTTATGATTGAATTAACAAAAAAAAAGTTTAGAAATGAATGAAATTACAATAGATTAAAGATTTTTTTGGTAATTCCCTCCAAAATTGGCTTTTGGTAGTAGAAAGAGGGAATGAGCACGAGACGATGGGATTTCTTTTGCAAAAAGGAAAAACTGGGAATTGGGGATCAGGCGGATTAGGTTGGGTTTGGAATTTATTTTGGGTTGCTCGGATTTGGCTCAGTACGATTAGGATCATAATCGGGTTGTTTTAAATAGGTCGACATCTTATCGATCAATATCCGACCGACTTATCTTTCACCTATTATTTCCCTTAATATAGGCAAGAATTTCGTTTGACAAGATGGTTTTTTGTCATCCCATCAAATAGAAAATTTATGCGTTGGATCGGGTTGAATCCGTCATTTTACGGATTAGAAAGAAGGAAGCACGGCCCATCCCGTGGTGGGCGAGTTGGTTAGGGCACACACTGGCCACACGAAAGGCCATGGTTCGATTTCCCTTCTCGTCACGTTGCGTGACTTAAGCGGGGTGCCGTGGGTACCAAAATAAAAAGAAAGAAGAAGAAGGAGAAGGAAGCACGCATCTTTGTTTGTGTACGGGCAGCTTGCGGGTCGTGGAGTTGAGAAAAAACCCATTCGGACAAAAGATGGGAGAAGTTGGAAGCCAAGATATACGTCTTCTATGGAGTCCGTTGATACCGTCAATAAGTTTTAGCAAGCATCCATTGTGTATCCATCATACCACTTTAGAGAAAGTGATTTCCTCTCGAGAAACCGCAAAAAAATACATGATCAAGAGTCATGTTCTTGAAAGAACTAAGTTTTCTTAAAAATAACAGTTAATACTAATAAAAACCTAAATTAATACAACTACGATAAATTCACCCTTCGTTAATTTTCATTTAAATTTTCTTATCAAATTGCTGTTGGATGACATTTGATAGTTTACAGGTGTATCGGTCAAGTGTAGTACTTACCCTAAAATTTTCTATGATATGAGCAAAAAAAAAAAAAAAAAAAAACTAATTGAGGGTAAACTTATTAGAATTGTATCTATTTAGAGTATTATCATGTGTGTATTATGTTTAGGTTTTTTGTGATAAAAAATTAAATGAGATAAATTTGTCCAAATTTGAGATTTTTATGTTATTGATCATAAAAATAATAACGATGGCAATGATGAAAGTGAAAATTAAAATAAATTATTCTGCTATCATTTGAAGGTCGGATACATGATTTAATTATAAATATTATGCATCCCATACCAACTGTTCCATTGTCGTCCAGCGGTTAGGATATCTGGCTTTCACCCAGGAGACCCGGGTTCGATTCCCGGCAATGGAACTTTTTTTTTTTTTTTCAAATCTGCACATAATTAACGTATTTTCTAGAGACTAATAATTTTTCCAATTAAGGTAATTTTGGTTAGCATTAGAGTTACCAGAAAACAGTTCCAGACTTCCGATCACTCTCACTATCAATCCTCTGAAACCTGGCTCCTCCAGTTTTAACTAGTTTCTCATCATCACGCGGAAATAAAATCAGTCCAACTACGGATTTTATGGTTCACTAGAGCTCGCCTCCGGTCGACGGGAAATTCCTCATCGGTGACAAAATGAACGACCAAAAATAGTGACAATGTCCGAAAAAAGAACACCGGACCCGACATAGTCGTAGCAGAAACTTAGGACTAAGAAACAAATCAAATTTCCATGTCTGTCTCGGCACCGGCACCGCACCGTGACGGTAACACATAGAGCCATGGATGATTGCTACTGCATTCCATTCCTGCTCTTGACCAGTTCGAATCAAAAGAAAAGGGAGAAAGCCCCGCATGATCGAAACAATTATTAGACAGTTCATAAATGCCAATGTAGCAATGGTGCAGCCGTGTTCGTCGTATATGAATGGATCACTGAGGCAGTCGGACAATGGAAGAATATGCAGAAGGAAAAGCCTGATCCAGCATCTTCTTTTTGCTCCCTATTTTCACTTTTGAATCATATCTACGTGGAGATGAAGCCGAGTCGCACAAATCAATGTCCAACCACCCTATGCCGAGAAAGTTTCGGTCTCTTCTGCAAAATTCCACTCCAGCTCTCCTTTCTTAAAGGCAAAAAAGTAGAAAATTTGAATACACAAATCAACCGCTCGCTACAATCTCGTGTATGGCATCACTGACGCTTTCATCCTCGGAGCGCACGGCCAACTTCATCGCGACATCTCTCTGACCATCTATTCCGAAGGACAAGCGCACCAGGACCTTCACGTTCCCAATATATACGCCGGATAATAGGCAGCTGTGGGACCTGGAATTGCTTGGGACCACTTCCGTTCCCTAAAGACATATAACAAAACTCACTTTCACTTCAATGGATGATAATACATCATAAGAGAGTACATCTAACAACAGAATGAAAAAAATGGCGACCGCCAATCTGCACCGAGTTGGAAAATTCCTCGGAGTCCTTCCATCTCTTAATGTCATAGTTTTCTTATCAGTCTCAATGTCTTCTATTTATCAAACTTTAACAACCTTTAGTTCAAGGTTTTGTCTAAAGAAGAACACCCACTTATATCGAAAGTAGGTCCAACATGGTCAGCCTAATTCCCATCGCTATAAGAAAACAAGTTCATTCACTTATTCCATGGACTTCAGGGCAAATGAAGAGGTAGAAACAGCTTCTGCGATATCTGTCTTTATCATGCCTCAGAAAGCATACTGACATGAAATTGTTCATTTGCATCTTTATTAATTGGGTCAATAGAGTTTCAGTATAAAGGATTACTATGTCAGAAAGCCTAAGGCAGGTGTAAACCAACATCGATATTCTGGCATATATGTTCTTAAACCAACCTCGAGCTGCAAATAAAAGTACTTCCAACAAAAGAATACCTCACAGGGCTGCATGCCAAGAAGGTCGATGACTGCATTCATAGCTTCGGTCAAGCTCTCCCTAGATCCCAGGCCATATTCATCAACCCGCTCAAAATCTGCACCCATGCTTTCCCATGCATTTCTGAAATTGGATACTCCGACTTTCAGCATGTAATCTGCTGCAACAACCTCAAGGTCCTCAAGCTGATATTCATCTTCAACGCCATCTTCCTCTGCTTCACCAGTGGGCAGATCAACCTGATAGGGAAGTAAAATATTAAACAAAAAAGTAATTCAAAACCAAAGAATAAAATTGGTCTGTTGATTGCATTCTCTTCTCTTTATGCAAGTTAATTATGAGAATTTACCCAAAAATGTCAGTAATACATTAAGGTTTATGGGTTTTTAAATTACAAGCCGTCAGTAGAGAATGGGCACTCAATCCCACAGGAGAATGTGACCATAAAGTAGCACGTATGCTTCTACCGTACCAAATGTTTTCACATGTTGAGGCAATTAGCAAGAGGATTTCATGTCATCTACAATAGCTGACAATGACAACAGATGATATTAGACCAAACCAGTTACTGAAAGACAAGCCGTTATTCAAACAATCTTCAGTTATATCACGTTAAACATGATATTGAAGGTGACAAGTCATTCTTCTCTAAACTATAAGCTGGAGAAGAATGAGGGGATAATCTAAGTAAAGCCAACTAATACCTCTTTAACTATAAATTTCAAAATATTGGAGAATTTTCCAACTGCAGGCACACCGTCAGGTTTTTCAAATGCCACAAAGGTCTGTCCAGGTGAATCATAAGGAAGAGATCGTAGAGGTTTGGATGCAACTTCAGAAAACTCCTCCGCATCCGAGGAATCCACTATAACAGCAACCTAGAAGCAAATTCAGAAACTATAATTGCAGTCTCAGGCAATGTGTCAAAGCAATATATAGCAGTTTTGAAGATAACATTACATTTTCCAATAACACCTCCGGAATCGTGTTGGTGCAGTTGTACTGAAACACGACATGGCTATCAAAAATGTGTTTCACAACATTAACTGCATATTCTGTTCCTGCTTCAGTCAACTCGACTGGCGCAGACGACTGCAAGAAAAAGAAAACCCTTTTAAGTAAATCTCTACCAACAAAAGGTGGACATAAGCATTATTGAGATAAAAATATAATTACAGAACCTTAAAAAGCTTCCCAAAGCTGGCAAACTCAGCAATTGAAGAAAGAAGTCTCTCATAAGCATCAACAGTTGTTGCAGGGCCACTTGGAGGAGCAGCCAGACCAGCAGTAGGCTTCTTTCCAGGGGCTTTTTCTCCGCAAGTGGCTGAGACTTGATCTCCTTGGGCACAGAGTTTATGTCAAAGGACTCATCTGAAGGCTCCTATATTGGAAATGGACATGTAAGTCAAAATTAAAGGTCTTTAGACGAGGAGTGAGGGGGAGATAAGACTGACATAGTTTTTCAGACTTGTCTCCAAGTTGGCCAGGGAACTTCCAGCGACCCAAAGAGAAACTCATTCGCGCTTGCACTAGTCTCATCTTCTGGACCATCACCCCCAAGTGTGTTTAGGTAAAGAGTTGCTCTGTCACGAACCTGCAAGTGTGCATAAACTAAGTCGAGGCCAGACACGAAGGCTCATATAGGGGGAAAATATCTATTGCATGACAAGCAAAATAAGCAAAGCTAAAAAGCATAAAACATGATGTATGCCGAGACAACTAACCTCATCATCACTATCAAAGAGACAGCGCCGTAGAAGAACAAAGATACGGGGCTGCAAGGAAGTTGTCAGTGATTAATCCAGCATTCATCAGATCAGAAAGAACTGTTCAAAGGTGCATACAACATTTGCTAAATAGCATAAGTAAAGGAAACTCGGCTTACCTTCAACGATTCGACCATGGCACCAAACTTTGCCAGGGTGCTTACAGCACTAGCCCGAACAGTAGCATTCTCAAGATGTACCCGATTGTAGATGTACCTTATGTACTTACTAGGATCTGAGGTTTTTGGCCCTTCAATTCCCAGAAAATGGAGAATCTACCAATGAAAATGTAACCACACATGAAAAAGTTGATTTTTAAAGAAAAGGGGAACTCTTTAAACATAATGTAACTCAAACACCCCACCTGTGTCGACAGATAAGTAAATTCACAATCTTCAATAAATTCACACAGATGAAGCAACCCACTTTCTTTTGCTTCAGGTATATCCCTGATGAGGATCACAATGGAATCTATAATAGCCTTTTTATACTCGAATCCACCTTCTTCCCTAAGAATGTTGCTAAGGAAGTTCATCCTGACGAAAACCAAAATAACGTCATCATAGGTTAATCCAAATCCACATATCAGTTACTTTAGAGAATAACCACATGATAAGATATATTTGTTGTACCAAAAAGGAAAATGGAAGGAGGTCAACTCACAGGGATCTGTATTTCAGAGGAAACTTCAAACATAATGACCTTATGGCTTCCACCACTACAATTTTAAACTCATCGGCAATATCTGACATAAAATTGGTAATCTGCTTCATCAGACGATCAACACTTGATTCGTTTCCTGTCTTCAGAAGAGTGGTGATGGCAAGTGTGGCGATGCTTCTGTTCTGGTCAGAAATAAGACTCTCCATATCTATATTGCAATTAGTGACGGCCATTGGATGTGTCATTGCAACCTGTTCAAGAATATTCTTTAAGATTTACTTGGAATAGAACTGCAACTGCAGGAATGTTAATGAAAAATATTGGTTGTCCCACAACCAAACTCTTTTTTGGGGCCATGTGGAATCCTTGGCCTAGGTCAAATCTTGACAAAAGGTTCAACTATATTCAACCCTACAAACAAGACGCAAACTATGTGGAAATCTAAACTTGAGAGGTCTTATTCCAACTCCCATGATAGTGCCAAGAGAAGAGCTCCTCATTCCACCACTAGTTCAGTTCTAGACATCCTTTCAGAGCCTGGTCACAACTCAATTCTGGACAAAAGTCCACATACACGTCATCTGAAAATTTCCATCTTACAATTACTGTGGTGATAAATAGGGTACAATAACCTACAACCAGCTGCTTTCTTTCTGTCCTCCTGGGACTACAAATAAGGTATGAAGACCGAAACACGTTGCTTTATTTCTTCAAATATATGGGTGCCTGTGCACCTATGCTACATATGTATGCATATGCATATACAACTAATGAAGAAAGACAAGAGTAACAATATATGCAGACTGAAGGTGATGATGACAAAACTGCTCACACCCATTTGGAGGATATGTGGATATTTACATTGATTAGTCTTCTACACATAAAAAGGGTTTTAAAAATGTATTGGCAGATTATCTAGGGAGGAGTAGGGTGGGAGGTACTGACCTTATTCAGAGTGCGGACGGCTGCAAATCTCAGCACTGGTTTGGAAGAACTCAAAAAGAGCTGGAGAACAGTTATTGCTGGAGTCAATTCCCTGCTCGTCACTCCATTAAGCTCGGTGATAGCTCTTGCAGCCTCAAGAATCACCATTTCAGCCTTGTGCCGCAGACAGCTTTCCAAATAATCAAAAAATGGTCTTTCACCAGTTTGTGAATTACTGGCTGACTCATGAATAACCTGCATATGTTGTTTAATAAATGATAATGTCATGCAAATTAGTTATGTCATATTGAAAAGGACATCTTCCAGCTAAGTAGCTACAAGTACCTGACTAGTGTAGCGTATTAAAAGGCACTGGGCCAAGGTGATCGAACAGATCCCCTTGTCAAGCTTGTTACAAGCTTGCTCACAGCAAGTCTATCATTTTGCCGAATCTGCGTGTTTTGAATAGGATGTAACGTCAGCACCTTTAAGCTAATAAGTAATCCAAATACATTTAAGCATACAGAAAAAGGACAGTCTCGTTATTGTGTGGCATTGTATACATTAGAGTATAATCAGAGGCTCTTTTCTTTCTTGATGGCCAAAATGATTGCCTCTTTCCACAGCGAAAAGGGAAAAAACAGCATGATACGAGACGGTATGTCCAGCAGCACAAAGCAATGCACTCAATTATGACCATTCAATGGAGACAACAAATTCAGGTTTGTTTTCAGAAAAGGAAAGGAGATCAAAAGAAAAGAAAGGCGATGTGTCATGACACAACATGAATCAGCCAATTTACAGAATAGAATGAACTGCTAAATTTAAGTTGTTCTAGGTATTGAAGAAAAGGGAAGACCAAGTATTTACATTTAACCCACCATGATAAAAGTGAAAATATAAAATATCTGCGTCCTTCATGTCTTTAGTCAAAATCAATATGACCAACTAAAGATAAATTATGTCTATTTTAGATCACAGGGAAAGCTGGTATGACAATGTCAAAGATCTCTCTCTCTCTCTCTCTCTCTCTCTCAACTTTTCATCAACTAAAAGTGATAGGTTTCCTCCTATGAGGCTACGTATGAACTTGTATTAGTTCAGAACAATAACAGGAAAGAACCATTTGACAAGCAAGCAATTCCTTAATGTAGAAGAAATAGAGGAAACAGAAAGAACAGTGAAAAACACTTCAGAATCTACTAGCTAGTTTCTATTGCAGAAAATGAGACAGCTTCTCTTCCTGAATTCAAATTCCAGAAGCTAAAAGTTCATCTAATTCATTAAATCACAGATTTTTCACAGAGGTCAACAAATGGATCTATTCATGTTTAGCTTCAGATAGTAAATCATATTATTGCCATGGAATTAGCCTTCCACTTGGGATGGGCAGTCAGGCGACCATAGACATGAAACACACAAAACACGATCAAGTCTAAAATTGTCTATGCAAAGGTAAATAGCCATGCAGCTGAATAATACTGGGATATAAGATTGCAGTTTTTCCAAAAATTGCACCTAAATTGTGAAAAGGTAAGTCCAATCGTCTAGACGAACAACGCTTTAACCAACCTGATGGAGTACGGCCAGTGCATGAAACTGTACAAGGGCTGCTCTTGATTGCACAGCTTCCTGAACCTCATTGCTCCACCTTTTTACAATCTCCGGGTTCGTCTGTAAACATTAGACATATATAAAGAGGCAGATTTTGACATAAAGAAGGAACTAGCTACCATCACCAGAAAGCATTTAAATGAACCTGAAGTAAATGGATCCCGCTAACTAAGGCTGCACTGGCAACCACTGGGTTCTTGTCAACAATAGCTTGTTTCAAGTAGCGTTCAATTTGGGTGAGCAGGGTTCCATCTGTGATCCGACATAAAACTCGAATTGCATTGGCACGATACATGTCAGTCTTGCT
The DNA here is from genome assembly GCF_016545825.1 of Eucalyptus grandis. NCBI lineage: Eukaryota > Viridiplantae > Streptophyta > Magnoliopsida > Myrtales > Myrtaceae > Eucalyptus > Eucalyptus grandis. The sequence continues at coordinate 32,714,670 of NC_052618.1, forward strand.
ATTCATATCCTTCATTAGGGAGCTTGTCACAATAATCACCTAGTAAAGCAAAGAAAATTCAGCAAGTCAGAGTTTGCAAAACAAAACCAAGGCTCATTCATATAAAGGGAGTCAGGTTTAGAATATTCCAATTCAGCATACAACCTCATCTGCAGAAGGAGAGATCTCCTTTATCATCAAATAAACCATTCTCCTTAATCCTATGTCTCTGGATTGGAAAAGTTTGTCACAGCAAAAAAGACTTCTGTCGCTTCTGTCTGCATGATTGAATGGAGATCCAGTCACATATAGCACTCAAAAAGAGACACATTAATCAAATCCTCCATGATCTTGACCATAACAGCCAATGAAGCATAAGGGGTAATGATTTGGAACATTTAAAAGAATTTGACCTTGGTGAATGTTTCCCCCTGATTCAGCAGATAGAGTAGCTTCGTGATGACCTGCGATCGAGCGAACAAACACCAGAAAACTCAGTCGTCATCGATGAAAGAACTGGGCGCGAAATGTAGGTTCAAAATTGAATACCACAAAGCGAGACCTGAGAGCATCGCCTAGGGTCAAGCTGAGGTCGTTGAAAACTCTAGCTTCCTGAAGAACTGCTCCTTCTCGATCCCAAGAAACGGAGAGTAATCGGCTGCACAGCATTCGAATCGCAAAATCAGGTAAATCAAAAGACCCACATATGGGAGCTCCATCCCATCACATTTCACACAAGAAGAACCAGAAGTCAGCAATCACTAGCAGCCGACGAACATTAAAACAGTAACCCCGAAGGAGAAAAACCCGGATCACACCCATCGACACTGAGTACATTCGCGCAATTCAACATCCCCATTGCTCGTAGCAGCCGAATTCACAATTATCTCCGCCGATACTACGGAACAACACAGGAACCGCTCGGATCGCGAAAACCGAATCAAGTCGAGAAAACAACCGTAGCCCATCAATTCAGTCAGACCCATGCCCCGACCAAAACAACAATTCGACATCGCCATTGCTCGCCGGAGCCACATTCCCGATTGCTTCCGCCGACAGATACGAAACGACCGCGGGAACCCGCTCGGATCGAGCGAGCGCGAAACCGGATCACGCCGAGAACGCGACCGCAGCGCATCGAATCGGACCGAAACGACGGATCTAGGAACCTACGACTCGCGTCGGCACTGCGCGAACAGATGTGCGAGCAGAAACCGACGAATCCGATGAGAAGAAAAACAGAGGAGGGAACGAGAGGACGCCGGCGGCTTTACCTTCTTCGTCATCGTCGTCCTTCTTCATGAACGGCTGAGCCATGGCGGCGCGGCGAGAGCGAACGCGCGGCGGAATGCCGGGGGCGCGCGGCGGCGCAGTCTCTGAATCTGGCTCGGCGTGTGGAGCTTTTCCGGAGCGCGCGGGGGGATGATACGGAGAAGGAAGAAGCTGTGAAAACTGTAGGAGGGGACTTGGAGATCTGGTGTTTTGGTCTCTTCGGACGGGAGCAGGAGGACTGGGAAGTAATTTTGCAATCCAAGTCATCCACTGTATGTAAATTTCAAGTAAGTTGTCGAATGTAGGGGTGTGTAAAATGAACTGCCTAGTTCGAACTAGACTAGCTAGTGCAGTTTGATTCTTAAGATTGCCGGTTCGATTCTCGGTTCTTAGGGAATCAAATTGGATTGCACCGGATAGACTATAAATACCTTTTTAGAATGTGAACTAAATATTAAGTTGTCCAATGGTACTCCAAACTATGGCTCAATAACTTTTCATTCATTGTTACTTCCATCAATATCTTAAAATTTTTCACTCTCTTTTATTGTGCACGCCTATCCTTTAAGGGGGAGAAAAAAGTAGCCAATTCCATTGGATTGGATCGGACCAAACGGTCCGATTCGGTTTCTAGTCCTAGGACCAAACAGGTCAATTTGGTTCCCAATCTAACTTTGGAACCGGTTTGGTTCTCGATTCTACATCAACGGGTATATCGAAACCGGTCACCCCTACTCAAATGTAAGGATGAGCATGATTTCGAGTAGAACTTAGAACCCAAAAACAGTTGGTTGAACATATTTTCCAAAGTCTGCGGGTAGGTTATAAGTTCTAAAAGGGAAAAAGTCACGAAAAACCCTGAATTTTGCCCATAGTGACACATTTACCCAATTTTTTTTTGTGACGTGAAAAACCCCAAACTTTTTAAACCGTGACACATTTACCCCATCAAGGGTATTTTTGTCTTTTTATTCTATTTTTTTCTTCTTCTTCCCTCTGCTCGGCCGGCGTCCGCGAGGTTGCCCTGCCGGCGTCGGCGAGGGCCTCTCTCGCCGGATCGGCGAGGCACCCTTGCCCGACGCAAGGGCACCCCCTCGCCAAATCGGCAAGGGCCGTCCTCGCTAGATGCAAGCGAGGGTTGCTCGACGTTGGCGAGGTAGGGACACCCTTGCCCGACCTCGCCGGCGTCGGGTAAGGGGTGCCCTCGTCAAATGGGCGAGGGTCGTCCTCACCCGGATGCGGAGCAAGGGCGCCCTAACGCGGCGGCGGGGACACCCTTGCTCGACCTTGCGGGCGTCGGGCGGGACGGCCCTCCCTAGATCAGGCGAGGCACCCTTGCCGGACACGAGTGAGGGTTGCCCGATGCCGGTGAGGGGTAGCCCTCGCCGGACGCCGGCTTCCCTTCGCCAACCGGAGGGGGAAGAGAGAAGGAAAAAAAAAAAAGAAAGAAAAAAATTACAAAAAAATGAAAATACCAAAATGCCCTATAATTTTGGGCTAAATGTGTCACATAACAAAAGTTCAGGATTTTTGGTGTTACAAAAAAGTTTGGGTAAATGTGTCACTTTTTTGGGTAAAGTTCGGGGTTTTCGTAACTTGTTTCATTCTAAAAATTAGGAAACCTGTTTTAACGAGTAGGTTTTGGATTCTAAATAGATAAATTTTGGAATTTGGAGCTTTGAACTTGGAATGCAATCCTATCACATTTCATGGCTCCAATGATGAGTAGGGCCTTATCTCGAATAAGGGCGTGAATTGACTAGCTTAGTTTTAAATGAGAGTTGAAGGTTCTTTGGAAGGCCAAGTGATCACTGATCAGCTTGCTCCGTAGGCTAGAGCGGGATCAATTCACTGAAAAGAAAAGTAAATTTGGTATGTCCCAATTTGAAGAAGCTCTAATGAATCCCCAAGTAAAAGAAGTTAGGGTTCTTGAATGGAAATTTTCCTTCGAAAAATTCACTTGCAAATCACGTAGGTTCTTGATGGTCCTCGCCCGATCGGGCCAAGGGCCGTCGCTCGTTGAGGCGACCCCCCAGGCGAATGGCGGCCCTTGGCTTGGCCGGGCGAGGTTATCGACCCTCGCCTAGATTGGGCGGCCCTAGCCGGGCTTTACCAACCCTCCTCCCTCTGTCGCGGGTTCTTCCCGGCGGCGGTGGTGAGGGCTCGGCCCTCGGTCGCCCCCGTCGTCTCGTCCTCCTCCTCCTTTTTAATTTAATATTTGTATTTTTAAATGTTTTCAATAAATTTAGTTTAAAATTTAATTTAATTAATTTTTATATTAAATTTTTACCATGTCGACACAAAAAACGATATCATTTTTTTTTATTGTCTAGCCACGTCGGCATGCAAAACGACGCCGTTTTGCACTTATTTCACTTCGAAAATCGTTTAGTTTTAAATTTAATTTAATTACTTTTTACATTAAATTTTTACCATGTCGACACAAAAACGATGTCGTTTTTGTATTGTCTAAGCCACGTCAACATGCAAAATCGACGCCGTTTGCACTTATTTCTTTTCGGAATATCGCAACGTCGGCGTTTTGGCTAGATTTTTTCCGGATTGGCGACTTAAGTGATATTTTGCTCCACGATTTTCGCACTTAAGTATCATTTTTCTAACTTTTGACATTAATTGTCCATCCGTGTCAAGTTTTGGCACTTGAACTGTACTTCTTCCCATATTTATGGCAGCAAAGGCAGTAATAATAGGATAGATTTTTTTCGTTTTATGCTTTATTTTTTATAGCGTTGCTTTGGCTTGTTAAAGCCGGATTTGTGGGTGCATTCTATCTCTTTTTTTGCAAATGGATGCACGTGAATTGCATTTTCAAATAGCAAGTGGTATTCTCTATGCATTTTCTAACTGGATTCGCTGTCGCTGTAGTCCCTACTTGTCGGTTGTGGTCCATTTTTTTTTTTTTTTGCATATTGTTTTACTGATTTCACTTTGCTTGTTCCTATATATGTTTTGTGGTTAACAACCCATCCACCGATTCATGTTTTGTAATATTATTGAAAGCAGCTGTTCTTATTTTCTGGAAGTAGACCATAGTTTCATCGTAATAGATTTGGGATAAGTTTCCCATAATTCCTAAAACTTGTTAAATAAGTGACATTAATTCCTAAAATATTAAAAAAAAAAAGCAACCTAAATCTAAAATTGACCTTTTGATACAATCAAATTCTGTTGTAAACTCTGTTCGACTTGACTAACAAAAAACAATGATATGGCTAAAACATGAATGACGAGACCAAAATGTCATTTTGGTCCATATCTAGTTTTTATTCTAAGTATTATTTAATTTAGGTTAAAAAATTAACTAAACTTAAAAAAGAAAAAAGAAAAAAAAGGAAGGCAAAGAGGGCAAGGGCTTGTAGGCCCTTGTTGTTATCAGCCCACCATCACTGGAAAGGACTCTCAGTTGGGGTGGCTGAGCCCTAGTCAATGTTTGGTGACCTTGGCCAATAGTAGGTGACAGTCATGACTCTCCCCAAATTTGGGTAAGGCCCAACAATCTTGGCCAATGGGGCAATGACCCCACTAGTGATGGCCCTCAACTAGATTTGGGCAAAGGTATGCGACTTTAGTTAGATTTGGGCGAAGGCCGGTGACCTTTATCTGATTTGGGGAGGGTCATGACCTTGCTGGGGTCGGCTAGGGTCACCAACCATTGGCTAGGGCTCGAGACTTGGGCGACCCTTGCCTAGCGGCGATGAGGGCCTTATAGGCCCTTGCCCTCTTTTGCCTTTTTTTTTTTTTTTAAATTTAGTTTATTTTTTAATCTAATTTAAATAATCTTTAGATTAAAAAATCAGTTTTTAAATCAAAACAATGTCAATTTAGTCTTATCCTTCATGTTTTAGCTATGTTAATGCTATGTAGAAAAATAGTAAATAATAAAAAACCATGTTAGAGTTTTTTGTTAGCTAAGGCCCTATTTGTTTAAATTTGTTTATGTTCCCCAAAATACAAATTTTTGTTCTTTTGTTTTGGAGAACAAAAAAGAGCAATGCGTTTGTTTACACTTTTTGTTCCCAGGGAACAAAAAAAAAAATTGTTTTCAAAAACAGATTTGGAACAAAAACAAGAAGTAAAAAAAACTTGTTTCTTGTTTTCGGGAACAATTTTGAGAAACACTCTTTTTTTTCTCTTTTTTCTTTGGCCGGTTGTTGGCCTCGGCCATGACCAGCGACCTCGCCAGAGTGTTGCCGAGCCCCGGCGAGGCTCGGCCTTGCCTTGGTTGGGCAAGCTCAAGTAAGTCCCTCTTTAGACCCAAAAATAAAAAAGAAAAGTAAGTCGCTCAAATGTAGGGGTGTGCGAAACGCAGCTGCACTGGATTAGGAATCACTTGGACCGAGGTGGACTAGCTGGTGCGGTTTGATTCTTGGGAGTGTCGGTTCGATTCTTGGTTCCTAAATTTAGAAACGATGTCCAGGCGGTTCAGTTCCCGATTCCAAGAGGTAATCAAACCAGACTGGATCGGACCAACTACAAATACCTTTTTTTCTTTTTTTTTCTTAAAAAAATTAACTCGTCTAATGGTACCCCAAACTGTGGCTGTATAATTTTTCTGCTTTTGTTAATATGTTAAGATTTGTCAATCTCCCTTGTGTGCATGCCTATCCTTTAAGGGGGAACAAAGTAGCCGATTCCATTGGATTGGATCGAAACCAATGGTTCAATTTGATTCCCGATTCTACTTTGGAACTTTGGAACCAGACCTCCCGGTTGGTTCTCGATTCTACCTTGAAACTGGATTAAATCGAGAACCAATCATCCCTACTCAAATGTAAGGGTAAGCATGGTTTCAGGTATAACTTAGTAGTGGAACTTGTTTTTCAAAGTCTGTAGGGTTGGTTATAAGTTCTAAAAATTAGGAAATTGTTTTAATGAATAGGTTTCAGGTTTTAGGTAGACAGAACTTGGAACTTGGAATCTTAAATTTGGAACGCAATCCTATCATATTTCATGGCTTCAATGATGAGTAGGGCCTTATCTTGAATAAGGGTGTGAAATGACCAGCTAAGTCTTAAACAAGAGTTGAAGGTTAGTGAAAGGCCAAGTGATCACCGATTAGCTTGTTCCAAAGGCTAGAGTAGGATCAATTCAACGAAATGAAAAATAAAGTTGGTTTGACCCAATTTGAAGAAGCTTTAATGAATCCCCAAATAAAAGAAGTTAGGGTTCTTCGGATCGAAATTTTCCTCCGAAAAATTCACTTGCAAATTACGTAATTTTTGGACGCAAAAGCCTCCTAAAGCGAAGAATTCGTTTGCTGCTTTCACTCAAAGACATGAGCTGTACCGAGTTGAAGGAGCTCCATCCTCAACTGGAGAAGTGTCGATTCCATCTAAATATCAACATCATCCAATTTCATTCGTTTCAATCGAGGTCAGTTTACCAAATTTGGTGCACCTGATCCTTCGTTTGTCTAAGAGAAGGCGGTTGCAGCTTGTTAAAGCAACATATCGATAAAAAGTGTAGGTATATCATGGAATACCACATTTATGACAACGAAGGTGGTAATAATAGGATAGATTTTGTTTGTTTTATTTTTATTTTTATTTTTAATAGTGTTGCTTTGGCTTATTAAAGCCAGATTTGTGGGTGCATTCTATCTCCTTTTTTTGAACGGATGCATGTGAGTTGCATTTCAAATAGCAAGTGGTATTCTCCATGCATTTTCTAATTGGATTTGCTGTCGTTGCAGTCCCCACGTGCCAGTTGCGGTCCATTTTTTTGCAATTTTTTTTTTCCTGATTTCACTTTGCTTTTTCCTACATATGTTTCGTTGTTAATAACCCGTCCATAGATTCAAGCTTTGTAATGTTATTGAAAGCATCTGTTCTTATTTTTTGGAAGTAGACTACAGATTCGTCCTGATAGATTTGGGATAAGTATCCTAGAATTCCTAAAACTTGTTAAATAAGTGACACAAAGTCCTAAACATTGAAAAAAATGCAATATAAATCTTAAAATTGATCAAATTGGTACAATCAAGTTCTTTTATAAACTCTGTTTGACTTGACTAACAAAAAACAATGACATGATTAAAACATGAATGACACAACCAAAATGTCATTTTGGTCCATATCTAGTTTTTATTCTAGATATTATTTAATTTAGGTTAAAAATTAACTAAACTAAAAAATAAGAGGAAGGCAAGAGAGGGCTAGGGCTTGCAGGCCCTTGCTATTGTTGCCCCACCACCACTGGAAAGGGTCGATGATTTGCAACAAGAGTTAGTTTGGGTAGGCTGAGCCTTAGTCAATTGCTGGCGACCTCGGCCAACCGTAGGTAACAATCATGGCCCTCCCCAAATTTGGGTAAGGCTCAACAACCTTGGCCAATGGGGCAATGACCCCACTAGTGATGGCCCTCAACTAGATTTGGGCAAAGGTCTGCGATGTTAGTTAGACTTGAGTAAAGGTCGATAACCCTCGCTTGATTTGGGAAGGGTGGTCAGCTAGGGTCATTGACCATTGGGTGGGGCCCACGACTTGGGTTGACCCTCGCCTGGCGGCGACATTTAGGCCCTATAGGCCCTTGCCCTCTTTTGCCTTCTCTTTTTTAATTTTGTTTATTTTTATTCTAATTTAAATAATCTTTAGATTAAAAATCAGTTTTAAATCAAAATGATGTCAATTTAGTCTTATCCTTCATGTTTTAGCTACGTTAACACTATTAGAAAAGAGTAAATAAAAAAAAATCATGTTAGTGTTTTTTGTTAGCTACGTTGGACAGAATTAATGAAAAGATTTGATTGCACAAATTTGAAGTTTTAAAAATCAATTGCACCTTCTCAACAAATCTTAGGATTTTTAATCCACTTATATTAATAAATGTTTACATAAATAGCAATTTCTAGAGCCGCCACGAGCATCGCGATTTAAAATCTTATATAGCATGGGTGTTGGGCATCTATATGATAATGGAATTCCTCGACTCAAATGCAGGTTTTAAAGCTTGAAAATATGTAAGGTGGTTGAATTCAATTGGTTTTGTTCGTCTCCAAATTTTCTAATTTTGGGATAAGACAAATTGCACGCCATGCAAAAAAAAAAAATGCAAAAAAAAAGAAAAAGGAAGTGGATTAGTTAATAGGAAAATTGGTAATTTCTGAATTATAATAAAACGTTGCTAAGTTGAAAAAAAAAGTGTAAGTGTTTTATCAACAATTTTTTTGGAAAAAGAAATTCCTTGTTACCAAATGTTTTTGACACTTGCCAATGGATTTTTTTTTTGGTGAAGGTAATAATAGTATTAAGGGAATGGACAAACGTACAAAAGATCGGGTCCAAAATTTACACTCTCGCCAAGAAGCAAAAGTGGAGGGGATCCGATGTAAAACCACAAGGCAAATAAGCCCACAAGGAAGAACCCACACAACAAACCGAACGACCCACCCTCAGGTAGGACCACCGACCCTCACACCCTCTATCAAGGAAAGGCGAAGAGCGGAAAGGCGAACAACTCCAAACACAAACTAAGGAGGATCCTGAGAGCTCGAGAAAATCACGGGGTCAAAGCCCCACCCACTTTGAAGCCTTTTGTTCCTTGGAGAAGGGGCAACATCCTTGAAGTTAAGGGCTTTGTCCCTAACCACCATCAGCAAATGGTTTTTGAGAGCGGCCACCGCGCACGATTCACCCCTGAAGATGATTGCATTCCTTTTCTTCCATATGAGGTGGCACAAAGCACCAAAGGAGAACTGTGCATTCCTTGCCAATGGATTAATACTCTGAAAAATCTCAAATTGGTACACCTAAAATAAATTCACCTTAAACTAATTTTTTGACCATAAAAAACCCAAAACTAATATTTTTTTGATAAATTTACCAAAAACTACTACACTTATGACAAATTTACTTTATGCTAATTTTTGTTGAATTTTACTATCAAATTGCGGAGTTAGATGACATGTGATAGTTGACTAATATATCGGGGTTTGGAATTTTACTTTCTGTATGTTACAGTTGTACCATTATTGTAATTTTTTGTGGTATTAATCTTATTTAACAAAGGGTATATTTGTCATAAATATACTAATTTGAGGTTTTTGGTACACAAATATACTAGTTTGGGGGCTTGTTGTGGTCATTTAGGGTTAATTTGTCATAGGTATACTTGTTTGGGGTTTTTCGTGGTTAACAAATTAGTTTATGATAAATTTGTTATAGGTATAACAATTTGTGATTTTTCAGGTATTAACCCCTTGCCAATATATATTGAATTTCACCGTTATAGAAAAGGAGTAAGTATTTTTTTTTGGGCATGAAACAATAGAATTTTGCTTGTTCACGACTTTCCATGATTAGCTAAAGCGATTCTGGAGTGGCAATTGCTGACACAAATTAACACGTTTAAACATGATTATATGGCAAAGCTAAAAGGGACACACATTGATACAAATGCCATACAAATAAGTTTAAGAACATAATACATAAAAATTTAACGTTTTTCAATGATACAAGTACAACATCTAGTTATGATATGTGAACTCGAAGTAATCTTCCATGCCAAATCCTTGAGTCGTTTAGGAAGTGCATGTCTTATTTGACCAAACGCCGAAATTGTCGTGTGATCGAATTTCTCTAGCTTCCTTGGTACACACCAAGAATTTCACTTGATGCAACATTCGTTGCGGTAGCATATCAACAACACGGGTGTTTCATCAATCCCAAATTGACAAAACAATCGAAAACAAAATTGCTAACAAAATGGGGTAGTTGCTTCCTACTTTTTGCACTTGTAAAATTTGCTAACAATTTTATTAGGCTTGTAGGATTAAATCAAACAAATTAAACATGTTTCCCAAGTTATACATACTACAGCAAATGGAAATTATCCATAAAAAAAAGAAGAAAAAAGATTAATTTGTTTGTGCTTATAAACTAATTATTCATTTCTCTTTAAGTTGATTTTCTATATCTCTCGGAATTATACATATATCTTTTTTGATTGTGAATATCCTTGACTAATTATAATTGCTATTGTGTTAAATCTTTGATAGTCATAAAATGAAGTCTATAAATATGCTTATGTACTATTTATGAATATATTGAAATATGCACAAATTCCGTATTTTTCTCTTCCGCTTTAATTTCTAACTTCATATAAAAGCCATTTCAATGCCAGCTGTGGAGGTGGATGCTAGCCACTCAAACCGCATGGCTCAAAAGCTATTTTCCCAAGTTAGTCGTACAGGTCTTTTGATGCCATCACGCTAGCCATATTGGCTGCGTTGCTCGATACTGCTTTGCAAGCTAGTTGCAGCTCATTTGATGCCATCACGCTAGCCATATTGGCGGCGTTGCTCAATACTGCTTTGCAAGCTAGTTGCAGCTCATTTAATGCTATCACGCTAGCCATATTGGCTGCGTTGCCCAGATACTGCTTTGCAAGCAAGTTGCAACGTATTAGTGGCTTACAATTCCCTTTCATCTCTCAACATTTTCGCAAGTTGTTTCGAGAAGCCGACACTATCGGACTCGTTGCGCTTAAACGGGCCTTCACTTGAAGTTACGCCTCAAACAGTCGTTAGATGTCGCCTCACACGCTACCATGCACCGCCTCGTCACAGATCCACTAAGCCCGCTGTTGGGTGCTGATTTCATGGAGAAACAAGTTTTCGTAGAACCGTCGGACTTGATTTCAAACAAGTTTAGTCATCTTGAGTTTAATGGGATGTTAGAGATAATTAGGAAATTCTCTAGTATAAATTCCTATGTTAGATATATTTTGATAATTCAATTACTTTTTCGAATCTCTAAAAATTATGCGTATGTCTCCCTTTAACTGTGCATATATTGAATGATATGTCATCTTAGATAGTAATATAATAAAGCCTATATAGACTCATGTACTATCTTTTAGCATATATCAAAATATATGGAAAATTTCATTATTCTCTTTTTTGCTTTATTATTCTCAACTTGGTATTTGAGGCGTTATTCCTGAGGAAACCCTAAGCGCAACGAGTGCATCTGAGCACAAAGGTGCACACCCAAAGATATCCATCCTTGCTAACATAAGTCTCATATGAGGAAGCACTTGATTAAGAAATGATGCGGAAGAAAGAAATACATAATTTTTATATTGACAAATGGTACATATGCCTGAATTTATTATATGATTATCTAAGGTAATAAGATAAACATGATACGAAAAATAATAATCAGGGATATGCATAATCGAAGGAGATATATGCATAATCCCAAGAGATATGAAAAATAAAAAAATATCATAATATCTTTAACAAGCGTACTTGACATGGAGAAGCAACTATTCATGATTGGCACTGATGCGGCTGATCGGCCCGCGAAGGCCCTCGTGCTGGTGGTGCTAGTTTTCGTGCATGCTTTCCCCAGGAGTGTAGCTCTGGCAATCCCCAATGCAGAGGGGCGGAGCCTTATGCAGGATCTGGAGAACATCTAGACTCGGCTCCTTATTATAAGCCCCTTCTCCTTCGTGGCCCTTCATCAGAACCCGGCTCGGCTCGCTTGGTCTCATCGATGTTCCCATCAAGAACAGCAAAATCATCAGGCCGGCTGCTACTTTCGGCGTTAGGATGTTCTTCATCTCAGCTGATCTCCAACTGTTTCTGGCTGTCTTCTTCTTTTGGCTGCTGCAAGTTGCGTGTCTATTTGTGGGTACGATGAAGAGAATGCGTCTGAGGATGTCTCCTATTTATATCGTGAACTACCAGCAATTTGCCTTCGGTTTCTTCTTACTCTTGATCAAACCTGTTGAACGGGGCTGGGATTTTGAACTTTTGACTGCCCCAGTAATGGAGAACCAGCTCTGGAACTTCCCTGGTTATAGAGAGGGAAGAGGAAGCAGAGGGATTTGGATTGGTGGTCGACCACAGTTTAACGTGGCAACTCGGTTTGAGAATGAATGAGCTGGAAAACAAATTCCTAAAAATATGGCTTTTATTGTTTAAAATAATTAGTTAACGAAACATTCATTATTGACAACAATTTAAATCGGAATGTTTTTTGTCCATTAATTTTTAGAAGAAATATAAGCACTTTTAGGTAAATATTTTCTAAATTATTCATTTTTCGAGAAATAAACATGTCCAAAGTAGTTAAGGTTGACCATAAGGAAATTAAGATTTCGATATACATCTAGAAATGAAGTCAATTCTTACTTACATTTATTTCGCGGACGATGCATGATTGATAAAATATTTTCTTTAAAATGATTATATGTGTTGTTTACAAAAATGAATGTACAAAAATATTCTCATTATTCACGAAAATGTTTAGACATAATTTGTTGTTGATAATAAAAATATTTTTCATTAACTAATTATTGAAAACGATACATGCGATCATTTTTGGAAAAATAAATTTTAAATCATTTATTTTCTGCAAAACAAATAGAACATATTCTTTGGATTTTTCACTCCTTCCTCCAACTCCTTTTGGATTGATTCAATGTAACTATTCTAACATTTTCTTTTGTTCAAAATACATTATCTAATAAATTAGTCATGCAAAATTTGCCTTGTCACCTTTCATACTATGAACTTAACTAACATTACTTCCATGTTTAAAGCACCAACTTGGCTATAAAGATTTAAGATTAAGTTTGATTGTCTGCTTATCTAGCTATGATATAATTGAATATGATAAAATATAAAATCCAGACATTTGATTATGTTTTATCCACTGTTTAATGAATTGTGGTAACATAGTCGATATTTTCATATCCTATGCTGCCCATTTTTTTCCCCAAAAATTTCATCGCCCCTCATTCTTCGAGAATTAGAAAGATCATTTTTAAGTTTGAATTTGTTCATTTAAAATAAAAAACAATGACCGACTACAAATACTTTTTTTATTATTTCTTAAAAAATATTAGAATGTGAACTAAATATTTAACTCATCCAATTGTACCCCAAACTACGGCTCAATAACTTTTCATTCATTGTTGCTTCTGTTGATATCTTAAGATTTGTTACTCTCTTTTGTTGGGCACGCCTACCCTTTAAGGGGGAAAAAGTAGCCGGTTCCATTGGATTAGATTGGAACCAATGGTCCAATCCTGTTTCCAATCCTATAAGACCAAACGGTCTGGTCCAGTTCCCAGTTCTTCTTTGGAACTTTGGAACCACACCTCTCGGTTTGATTCTGGTTTCACCTTAGTAATGAATTGGATCAAGAACCAATCACCCCTACTCAAATGTAGGGGTAAGCATGGTTTCGGGCTAGAACTTAGGATCTAAGAACCAGATTGGCGGAACCTATTTTTCTAAGTTTGTAGGGTAAGTTATAGGTTCCAAAAATTAGGAAATTTGTTTTAACGAGTAGGTTTCAAGTTTTAGGTAAGTGGAACTTGGAACTTGGAATGCGATTTTATCATAATTCATGGCTCCAATGATGAGTAGGGCCCTATCTCGAATAAGGGTGTGAAGTAATCAACTTAGTCTTAAATGAGAGTTGAAGGCCACCGAAAGGCCAAGTGATCATTGATCAGCTTGTTCCAAAGACAAGAGCAAGATCCTTCGTTTGTTTAAGGGAAGGCGATCGCAGCTTGTTAAAGCAACATATCGATAAAAGATGTAGGTATATCATGGAATACCACATTTATGGCAACAAAGGCGGTAATAATAGGATCGAAGGTGGTAATAATAGGATAGATTTTTTTGTTTTATTTTTTATTTTTTTATAGCATTGCTTTGGCTTGTTAAAGCCGGATTTGTGGGTGCATTCTATCTCATTTTGGGTGAATGGATGCACGCAAGTCGCATTTTCAAATACCAAGTGGTATTCTCTATGCATTTTCTATTTGAATTTGTTGTCGTTGTAGAGCGCGTTTAGTAAAGATTCTATTTTCGGAAACAATTTTTAATGAGAAATGATTTTTTTTTTTTTTGTTTTTGTCTCTGAAAACAATTTCTAAGAATAAGAAAGCGTTTGGTAATTGCATAAAATTTATATTCCTAGGAAAAAAATGTGTTTGGTAAAATTGCATAATTTTGTTATTTCTTTTAATTTTTTAATATATATATTTTCTTCTTCTTCCTTTTTTTTTTTTTTTTTCTTTTCTCTCATTCTTCCTCCTTTGTGGCCGGTTGCTAGTGGCTGAAGATCGGTTGGGCAAGGTTCGGTGAGCTCACCGGAGCCTCGCTTGGCCACCGTGAGGCTCGACCTCGCCTAGGCAACGCGAGGTTGGCCTTGCCTGGCTTGGCGAGGCCAAGCTTCACCATGGCTCGGCGTCACTAGTAGCATGTGTCACTCCGAAGGTCGGCGACCTTTGTCGGCCGGTCGCCGGTCATGGCCGAGGTTGGCGACCGGCCAAAAGGAAGAAGAAGGAAATGAAAGAGAAGAAGAAAAAGAGAAAAGAAAAAATTGTTCCGAGAACAAACCAAATATATTTCTATTCTTTTTCCGTTTCCGGAACAAATGAATAGGAATAGTTGTTTCGAGGAACAAAAACAATTTTTACCAAATAGGCTTCTCATCCTTACTTGCTAGTTGTGGTCCATTTTTTCGCAAATTCTTTTACCACTTTCACTTTGCTTTTCCCTATATATGTTTTGTTGGTAACAACCCGTCCACCGATTCATGTTTTTTTTTAATATTATTGAAAGCAGCTGTTCTTATTTTTTGGAAGTAGACCATAGTTTCATCGTAATAGATTTGGGATAAGTATCCTATAATTCCTAAAACTTGTTGAATAAGTGACATTAAGTCCTAAAATATTAAAAAAGTGCAACCTAGATCCTAAAACTGACCAAATTGATACAATCAAGTTCTTTTGCAAACTTTGTTCAACTTGACTAACAAAAAAGAATGATATGACCAAAATATGAATGACAAGACCAAAATGTCATTTTGGTCAATATCTAGTTTTTATTCTAAATATTATTTAATTTAGGTTAAAAAGTTAACTAAACTAAAAAAAAAAAAAAAAAAGGAAGGCAAAATGGGCGAGGGCTTACAGGCCCTTGCTGTTGTCACCCCACCACCACTGAAAAGGGTCGAGGATTTGCGATGAGAGTTAGTTGGGGCGGCCAAGCCCTAGTCAATCGCGAGCAACCTTGGCCAACTATAGCAACAATCATGGCCCTCCCCAAATTTGGGTAAGGCCTGACAACCTTGGCCAATGGGGTAGTGACCTCACTAGTGATGGCCCTAAACTAGATCTAGGCAAAGGTCTGCAACTTTAGTTAGATATGGGTGAAGGCTGGTGACCCTTGCTTGATTTGGGGAGGGTCGTGACCCTTGCCTGTAGTCGGCTAGGGTCATCGACCATTGGTTGGGGCCTGCGACTTGGGTTGATCCTCGCCCAGCAACAACGAAGGCCTTATAGGCCCTCGCCCTCTTTTGCCTTCCCTTTTTTAATTTAGTTTATTCTTAATCTAATTTAAATAATCTTTAGATTAACAATTAGTTTTAAATCAAAATGACATCAATTTAGTCTCATCCTTCATGCTTTAGCTACGTTAACGCTATGTAGAAAAGAGTACATTTGTTAGCTAAGTTGGATAGAATTAATTGAAGGATTTGATTGTATAAATTTGAAGTTTTAGAAATTGATTGCACATTCTCGACAAATTTTAGGGATTTTTAGTCCACTTATCCTAATAAAGTTTTACGTAAATAGCAATTCCTAGTGCCACCACGAGCATCGCGATTTAAAATCATACAGCATGTGTGTTGAGCATCGACATGATGATGGCATTCCTTGACTCAAATGGAGGTTTTAAAGCTTGAAAATATGTAAGGTGATTGAATTCAATGGGTCTTGTTGGTCTCCATATTTTCTAATTTTGGGATTAGACAAATTGTAAGCCATGCAAAAAATAAAGAAGTGGATATGTTAATAGGAAAATTGGTAATTTGTGAACGTTGGTAAGTTGAAAAAAGTTTAAGTGTGTTACCAGTATATTTATTGGAAAAAAAAAGTCCTTGTTACCAAATGTTTTCGACACTTGCCAATGGATTAATATCCTAAAAACACCAAACTGGTATACTTGTGATGAATTTATCCCAAATTAATTTCTTAAATATCTAAAATCCATAAAAATTTACCAAAAACTATTATTCTTATGACAAATTTACTATCTATTAGTTTATGTTAAATTTTACTATCAAATTGTGGAGTTGGATGATATGTGACAATTGACTAATGTACCCGTTTGTGATTTTACTCTCTATTTGTTACAGTTGTACCATTTTTGTAATTTTTTGTGGCATTAATCCCACTTAACAAAATGTGTATTTATCATAAATATATTAGTATGGGGTTTTTAGTGCACAAGTGTACTAGTTTGAGGTTTTTATTTATTTATTTATTTATAGTCATTTAGGGTAAATTTATCATAGATGTACTAATTTAAAGTTTTTCATGGTCAAAAAATTAGTTTGGAATAAATTTATTATAGATGTACCAATTTGTGATTTTTCGGGTACTAACCCCTTGTATTTCACCATTATAGAAAGGGAGTTAGTATCTTTTTGGGCATGGAACAATAGAATTTTGCTTGTTCTCGACTTTCCATAACTAGATAAAGTGATTTGGGAGTGGCAATTGCTGACACTAATTAACACATTTAAACACGATTATATGGCAAACCTAAAAGTGACACATATTGATACAAATGTCATACAAATAAGTTTAAGAACATAATACATAAAAATTTAATGTTTTTCAATGACACAAGTACAAAATCGAGTTATCATATGTGAACTCGAAGTAATTCCCTATGCCAAATCCTTGAGTCATTTGTGAAGCGCATATCTTATTTTATCACACGCCGAAGTTGTCATGCAATTGAATTTCTCTAGCTTCCTTGGTACACACCAGGAATTTCACTTGATGCAACATTCGTTGCGGTAGCATTTCAACAACGTGGTTTTATCATCAATCCCAACTTGACAAAACAATTAAAAACAAAATTGCTAACAAAATGCGGTAGTTGTTTCCTACTTTTTGCACTTGTAAAATTAGCCAACAAATTTATTAGGCTTGGAGAATTAAATCAAACAAATGAAACATGATTCCCGAGTTATACATTTTCCAGCAGATGGAAATTATCCATAGACAAAAATGAAGAAAAAAGATTAATTTATTTGTGCGTATAAACTAATTATTCATTTCTTTTAAGTTCATTTTCTATATCTCTCAAGATTATACATATATCTTCTTTGATTGTGAATATTCCTGATTGATTATATTTGGTATTATGTTAATCTTTAATAGTCATAAAATAAAGTCTATACGCTTATGTACTATTTATGAATATATTGAAATATACAGAAATTCCGTATTTTTCTCTTCTGCATTATTTTTTCACTTCATATAAAAGCCATTTCAATGCCAACTGCGAAGGTGGATGCTAGCCACACAAACTGCATGGCTCAAAAATTATTTCCCCAAGTTAGTTGTGTAGGTCGTTTGATGCTATCACGCTAGCCATATTGGCTGCGTTGCTCAATACTGCTTTGCAAGCTAGTTGCAACGTATTAGCTACTTATAATTCCCCTTCAATTCCCAACATTTTTGCAAGTTGTTTCAAGAAGCTGACACTATCGGACTCGCCGCCCTTAGAGAGGCCTTTGCTTGAAGTTACGCCTCAAACAATCATCAGATGTCACCTAACGTGCTGCCATGCGCCGTCTCGTCATGGATCCACTAGGCCTGCTGTTGGGTACTGATTTCATGGAGAAACAAGTTTTCATAGCACCATTAGACTTGATTTCAAACAAGTTTAGTCATCTTGAATTTAATGGGATGTTAGAGATAATTAGGAATTTCTCTAGTATAAATTCCTAATTTAGATATATTTTGATAATTCTATTAATATTTTGAATATCTGAAGATTGTGCGTATGTCTCCCTTTGACCGTGCATATCTTGATTGATATGTTATCTTAAATAGTAATCTAATAAAGCCTATATAGACTCATGTACTAATTTTAGCATATATCAAAATATATAAAATATTTCATTATTCTCTTTTCTGCTTTATTGTTCTCAACTTGGTGCATCTGACCTCAATTGTGCACGCCCAAATTTATCCATCCTTGCCAACATAAGTCTCATATGAGGAAGGACTTAGTTAAGAAATGATGTGGAAGAAATAAATACATAATTTTTGTATATTTCATTATATATTGATAAATAGTAAATATGCCTATTTATTGACTTTATTATATGATTATTTAAGGTAATAAGATAAACATGATACCAAAAACAAATGGATATGCATAATCAAAGGGGATATATGCATGACCCCAAGAGATATGGAAAATAAAAAATATCATGATATATTTAACAAGCGTCCTTGACATGGAGAAGCAACTATTTATGATTGGCATTGATGCGGCTGATCGGCCCGTGAAGGCCCTCGTGCCGGTGGTGCAAGTTTTGGTGCATGCCTCCCCCAGGAGTGTAGCTCTGGCAATCCCCAGTGCAGTGGGGCGTAGCCTTTCGCAGGATCCGGAGAACAACTAGACTCGGCTCCTTATTATAAGCCCCTTCTCCTTCGTGGCCCTTCATCAGAACCCGGCTCGCCTCGCTCGGTCGCATCGATGTTCCCATCAAGAACAGCAAAATCATCAGGCTGGCTGCTACCTTCGGCGTTAGGATGTTCTTCATCTCAGCTGATCCCCAACTGTTTCTGGCTATCTTCTTCTTTTGGCTGCTGCAAGTTGCGTGTCTATTTGTGGGTACGATGAAGAGAATGCGTCCGAGGATGTCTCGTATTTATATCGTGAACTACCAGCAATTTGCTTTCGGTTTCTTCTTACTCTTGATCAAACCTGTTGAACGGGGCTGGAATTTGGAACTTTTGACTGCCCCAATAATGGAGAACCAGCTCTGGAATGTTAGAACCATGCGGGTGCCAAAACGGGAAAATTGTCAAAAAAATCATGAACTTTGCTAATTTAGTTCTAAACCTTTTAACTTTACCAATTGAGTCCTAAACCTTTTCACTTTTTGTCGATTCAGTCCATCCGGCCAATTTTGGCCGGAAAATGTTGATGTGGATGCTAGCGGTGCCACGTAGGGCTCGGCGCTGACATGGATAATTTTTAATAATATTTTAATATTTTTTAAATTTTTGATTTTTCCTCTTTTTTTTTTTTTTTTTGGCCTTTTCCGGTGGTTGGCCACCGGCACCGGCCACATCGGCCCGGCTGGCCTCGCCCACCACGGGCGAGGCCTGGTCGGGTGAGGCCGCCCTAGCCCTAGCGAGGGCTGGCCCCGCCGGATCCGGCGAGGGAGCCCTCGCGAGGGTGGCCCTCGCCTAGGCGAGTGTTGGCCTCGCCCCTAGCCGGGCGAGCGACGGCTGGCCATAGGTTGACGCCCGGCCGGCTGGGGCGAGGGCCGGCCTCGCCAAGGTGAGGGCGAGCCTCGGCAAGGCTGGCCTCGGCGAGGGCTGACCTCGCCGGGGCCGGGCGGCCTCACCTGTGGCGGGGCGAGGCCGGTCGGCCAGCTATGGCCGATGGTCGGCCGTTGTGGGCTGGTGGCGGCCACCCGGAAAGGCCAAAAGAAAAAAAAGAATAGGAAAACAATATAAAATATAAAAAAATCAATTTTTTTAAAATATTAAAATATTATTAAAAATTGTCCACGTCGGCGCCGACAGATCCTACGTGGCACCATCGGCATCCACGTGAGCATTTTCCGGCCAAAATTGGCCGGATGTACTAAATCGGCAATAAGTGAAAAATTTAGGACTCAATTGGTAAAGTTAAAAGATTTATGACTAAATTGACAAAACTGTAATAGGTTTAGGACTTTTTGGACAATTTTCCTGTGTCAAAACTACCAATTTAACACTTAAGAAAGCAATAAATAAATTACGAGACTTACCTCGTAACAATGACAACATCTACAATGTTATATAAGAATTCACATCAATAATACCATATATGATTTTTAATTAACACGCAATCACTCAATCTTTTTTATGCATTTCACGAACCTAATTCTATATGACATGCATATGATATTTTTGTATTTTTGTAATAAAAATTCGTAATTAAAAATTGCTAAAAATAAAAATCTAAATAAAGTGAGATATAATCTATTTTAAGTTAGGAAATAGACTAATCTGAATCTATCTTAACTTAGAAAATGTATCTTGACATGCATTTTAATTTCAAGATATTATCTAACCTAGATGTCATCTAAACATGCATTCTAGTAAAAAATATCTAACTATTTTATCATCCAATTATGTCTAGGAAATTAATTGTATCTACATGATATGCAAATGCAATCTTTTTGTATTTTTTGAATAAATAAAGCTTGAAGATATCATCTATTGTTCGAATTTGAAAACGATATCTAATTAACTTGATTATTTCGCTAATAAAATCGATAAATTGATCTAATCAAAATATAAATTTTGTTCCCGTGGAATCAATAATTTCATCTAAATCTTATAGATGGAATCAAAGATCATATACGGTTGCGAATTAAGAAATAAATCCTGATTTTGAGATATGTCTATCATTCATGGATATGAACACTAGATGTTAATAGACATATATTAGGCAACAAAATATTCAAATATACTAGAGATGTGCATTTTACCTAATTTGAGGATATTCTTTCCAAATTTGGACCAAGCGGAATTGGACCGGGATTGCAACTGGCTCCTTGACGGTGAAAGGCGACAGATGGTGGCACAGAGATTCACGATCAAAGCTGGCGCAGTTCGATGAGCCTGCAAAAATGGAAACTTCGAAGGTCGACTTGGCTCGTGGCTGCTTGAATCAGGAACGTCGTATGCTGGAATGGTGGTGTTCCTTTGATAACGAATCTCCCGCCGCCGGTGGAGATCAGGGTTGGACGAAGACGCTCGCGGATGATTTGTAGGCGCGGCAGAACAGGTGGCCCGGAAGATGAGTGAACGCGTCGAATTGTGGGTTTATTCTTTTGCCCACACGACTGAATCTGTAGTTCTGATTTCACCACGTTGGCTCTGACCTTTTTCAAGTCAAAGTCAATGGATCTTCTTCATGCAGCAAGTGTCTTCATGCAGCAAGTGAAATATTCAACGTGAGTGCTTTCGGCAAAACAACCACGCCTGGAATTGCCGGAACTTTAACGGTGAGCGTAGAGCTCGTGGCATATCGGGTCAGCGGCTTAGTCGTTGGGGCTCGCGGCGACAGGTGCTTAACGTCACCGGGCTCCATAGCAAAGGGATAACACGAGCGGTGTTTTGACCAAGCCTTGGCGGAAGGACCCCTCTTCTCTCTCTCACGTGTTTTGATGAACGTGATATGAGAACTCTGAATTGCCGACCTCCGAT
Organism: Eucalyptus grandis; assembly: GCF_016545825.1. Lineage (NCBI taxonomy): Eukaryota > Viridiplantae > Streptophyta > Magnoliopsida > Myrtales > Myrtaceae > Eucalyptus > Eucalyptus grandis. The sequence goes on from NC_052618.1 coordinate 32,736,207, forward strand.
TTTTGTGTGTGCTGTGCTGTGCTGTGCTGTGGCCGTCTCAATCTTCGCGAGTGGAGGGTACTGCAGAGAAGAAAGCCAAGTGTTGCAGATTGACTGCACCAACTTATTTGCCGATGGAGGGGATTCGTCGTCGTTGTGGATCCCAGTCGGGTCAGTCCTCATCAATGCAAATGGACAACAGGAGCAGCGACGTCCATGGGCGGTGGACTGCAACATCGTCAAGGTCAGCATCGATCTAGCAAAGGGCAAATCAGAACAACTCGTCCTTCGGAAGCTGCAGCTCGTCACTTAGGACAAGGAAAAGAAATATAGGCGAGGATATCAAACTTTGGACAAGGAAAAGAAATATATTCTTTCATTCCCTCTCATCAAGTGGGATTCACTTTTCGCTTCTTTTCATTTCTTATTACTTTGCCAATATTGCGTGAATCTGACCAGAGAATCATGCATAAATCCTTTCCTCTTAAACTAATGTCGGTCAATTTCTTGCCCCCCACGCTAACCGAATTATGGCCAAGTGCATAATTTTCCTTCACGTCGATAGGCTTCTCCATGTACAAATCGGTGGCCGCTTACACGTTGCCCTTTCTTTGCATTTGTTCCCTTAAATGCACAAATATATCAGTGCTAATGGGCTGGAAATTTCCTAATCGACTTTTAACAATTTAGGACACCCGTGTAAATGTAATATCAATCACCATGGAAGAATTATCGACTTATCCAAAGTTTAATGCTCTTGTGGGCTTCAATATTCAAAACCATTCACCTAAATCCATTCACAGCCGGCCCAACATATATGCAATTAAATGAAATATGCTCCTAATGACTATATGTTATGCAATTAAATTATATTTTTTAGGGCTTAAAAATTAATCCACAATTTTCTATGCAATAAATAAATAATTAGGTCACCAAAATTTAGGTGCCTACACCCTCTTTTATGCAGCTTTCTAAAATGCACAGTAAACCATCCCACAATCAGCAACCGTTGCTAATCGTTCATACACGAAGCGTTTTGTGCATGAACGATCAGCAGCAACCATCATGCATGAAGCTTCACGTTTTTAAAAAAAAAATTAATTATCATTTATTAAAACATGCACAAGTGATGTGCGTTGCACATGGTTAGCAACAATTGCTGTCCATGTGCACATTGATTAAATAAATAAATAATTAATTAATTAATTAATTAATCCTTTTTTATATAAATACAAAAAAAAAAAAGACATAATCTTTATGTGTGCATTTGGAATACATTAACATATACTTTGGGCATGCATTTACATCATATGCATGCAATATAGTTGATATTTTCATATCCTATGCTGCCCATTTTGTTTTTCCAAAATTTCATCGCCCCTCATTCTTCGAGAATTAGAAAGATCATTTTTAAGTTTGAATTTGTCATTTAAAATTTGGTTCTTCTTTATTTTTGTTTACTTATTTTTTTAATTATTTTCATCTCTTATTATTTATGTTTTTTCCTTCGTCATTTCTTAACAAAATTTTTATGAAATAATAAAATATACTATTTTACCTAAAATATGTAATAATATAGATACTAAATATATATCTATATACAAAATAAATATTATAGGGTAGAAAAATTCAAATACTAAATAAAAATGAGAGTTATTTTTTATTTTATTTTTAATATTAGAATTCAAATATTATTCATATTTTATTAATATCTTTATTTTTATTTTATTATTTAAGAAGTTTGTTATTCGAGAAAATAACTTTTGTACCACGAATATAAGAAATCATATCCACCTTTACTTTACCTCTTCTATGAGGTAATTTTATCAAGTTATATTCATCTTATATTTGACTTTATCTTTTCTTGGGCTAAAGCCAAATACAAAATGAGATAATTCCCGACTTTTATCCTGACTACTAAATGTAGCCTAAGTGTTTACGATAGATATGCACAAAGCGAAGTAAAGTGCCACATGATTATAACATGTGAAGTATCCGTGTTGAATAACTAATTAAGATAAATCTTTGTCAATAGGTGTAGGTTTCATGGTATGAACACGAAAAGCCATTGAGAAAAAAAGCTCACGAGGGTCGAAGGACTGTATTAGACAAACATGCGTAAAAGAAAGGTTAGACGAAAAGGTGATCATCAGTTAGGTAAAGCTTGAATGGCACGGCGGTCAAAGGAGAAGTAATTTTATAAATTCAAAGGTAGGACGGAGGGGTTGAGTTCGATTTGAGGGGAGTGGGTGGGATTTGGAAAAGAGCTAGGCGACATGAACATTCTTCGTCCGTTTCGAAGGGGGCAATTTAAACCCATTTTCCCCGTTTGAATAGAGGATATTGCACCGACCAAAAAAATAAATAAATAGAGGGTATTGCAATTTCTCCTTTCCAACATTCTCTTACACGATGCTACGTCTGTAGTGTCAATATTAAATTACACTTGGAATTTTAATCCTCTATGTTATGTCATTCGTGAAGTATGGTCCTTTATATTTTCTTTAAATTAAGTCCTAAAGAGCTATCTTTATTTATGTAATTAAGTCCTCCTGTAAATAGCTTGGTCTAGAGTAACCATTAAAAGTGCCGACATGGCGATATTTTATCATGATGAGACCTAAATGGTGTTGAGAATATTTCTCTAATTTGAGTAGATTTCCTAAAAGAGATTTCCTATTTTTGATAAGAACATATATACACACACACATATATTGATATTAGATATAGTATTGCAAATAAGAGAAGTATCGGATTTTCTCTCTATGAGTTTTTGGGTGAATTCTTCCGAGAAATTGTAAGATAACACTTGTAGGTTTGCTTTGGGTTTATATTCGAGCGTGCAAACAATTATAACTTCGTTTTCTATTATTCCTCGTTCAATTGTCTGGTGATTTTGTGTGAATTTAATTGCTAGTATGGTTAGCTTCCTCATTATATTACAATAAATGGCATTGCGATTTATTGTTTAATAAACATGACGAAGATATTAGAAGCATGTAAAAACAAGTCGACAAGGGAAAAGGAATGGAGGGTTGTGGTTATACTCAGCCATGGCGTAGTATCTTTGCCAACACTTATGTTGGCCTCCCTATGAGAAGAAGCTCATGACCAAGCCTCCAATTTACATACTTCTCAAGTAAGCATTAAAAAGCTAGTGAATATGGCGATAGGTCGAGGAAAAATCACCTGTGGGCAGGTGTTTCAATTAGAAAACAGTGAAGTATGAGAATATTTTGAGTTGAGGTTGCGCCTTAGATATAAGGTCATGATTTCCTAATTTGAGGCCATGCAACCTTGATTCAAAGTCATGATTTTTACCGGAGGTCGAAGGTATATATATATATAGGAATTAGGATGGGCATGGTGGATGAACATGGCGGTGGTCGGATGCAAACCAAGGAAGGAGGACGAGAGAAAAATAAGAGAGAAAAGGGAAGGAAAAAAAGAAGAAGAAGGAAAGAATTAGTTTTTACATTTCAAACGGAAATGACTAATTTTTGTTGAATGATCCGTCACGCCAATGCTCGTGCTCAACTTGTACTGAACAAGCGAGCTATGTCGACTAAATTAAATGACATGAAAATTTATTTAATAGAAGTCTCACATTGATTTATATCGGAAAAATTTAAGGTGCTTTAATCGAAAAGAAAACAACCGATTGAACAATGAGCAAGAGTTCGGGCGTTTGCTGTGTCCCTGCTCCATAAAATAATTATACCAATAAAGTAGTACTCTCGCATCACTGTTTCTCTTCCAAAACTCCCTTGTCAAAGCCAAATAGCTCACAAATTGATGAAATTGTCACAGCTGGAGTTTAATATTATGAGATACAAAACCGATCAAGACCTAATTACAAGAGACTCAAATATCTTAAGTTTAAAACCATTTCTATAGTAAGACAAACCAACATAGATCGAAATTGAATTCATACCTATGGGGCGAATCTTCAAATCAAGGCAGGCTTTACTCAAATTCTATAAAGGGAAGACACTCTAAGATAGGCACCATTTGTTCGCGGAAAATCAATGATTTGGAGAATATTTTCTGAAAATGATCACTTAAATGGCTTGAAATAATTAGCTAATAAGAGATGTCTTCCCTATTAGTAATAATTTGTTTCTGAACATTTTGTGGACGATGGAATGTTTTTTTCATTCACTTTTTATGCGATAAAAATGATCATATTAAGAAAAATATTTTTCAAATCATTCATTTTTCACGAAACAAATGAAGTTTTAGGTGCGTTTATTTCATTAAAAACTTCATAATAAAGGAAAATATTTTTTTATTGAAATCATTTTCAAGAAAAAGTAGAATTTGATAATTTGTGGAAAGTGATTTCATTCTTATCAAAAGGGAAGTTGCTTTCCCATAAACTAAGTTTGTTTCTTTCGGTTCATGGAAAATGCTTTTTGTAAATTGATTGATTTTCCATCATCAAACATTGAAAAGTCAGAAAACAATATTTTAAAAATAAATTTCTTTCAAATAAACGAACCCTTAGAAGTGCTCTAATTTCAGGATGGCCAGGGTATTTGCTCTGCCATAACACTTATCTTGTGGATACCGGTCCCAAGAATTTAGAACTTGGAAACTACCTCATAAGCTCCTTGAACCACCCTAAAATCTGAAAGCCGACCCCCAGGTTCCAAGTTTCGTATTGTACATATTTAGGAAATCTTACATTAAGAAAGCAATTTCCACAAATTCTATCTGATATTAACACAATCAACATATGAAAATGCATGTTTTATGTCCATAATTCGTAAACACAAGAACATAATGACATTGCAATTTAAGAACATAACCAAGAAAGTTTAGTCTCCTTATGAAATTGCAGATTGAAAGTAAGCCTTCCTCCTCTAATTGAACATGCCAATTTCACGGATTCTGCAGATTTTGAAGAAGTTATATTATCTTTTGATTTTTTTATCGAAAGAAAATTATACTAAAAAAGATACATGAGAAGTAATAAGGTTTCATGGCAAAGCAAATTGAAGTAGACCAAATATCAAAATACTATGAAATAATGTTAAATCCAAAAAATAAAGAGGATCAACGTTAGAGTGATTTATATATACACAATTTTTGTTATTTTTTGCAAATTTTTTACACGTGGCATCACCTTCGATCAATTACTAGTAATAATGCTTAAAATTGAATTTAAATTCAGTGAAAAATGTTCAAAAATGTGATTTTCTCTTTTGGTATTAATTATTATTCATCATTGCCAATTCAACTGTGCTTTAACAACATTGAGATAGCTGAAGAAATGTGGAAAAAGAATCAGAAAGGATCAACATTTTATAAAATGCTAATAAGATGGACTTTTCCAAACTCTAACGTACGAAATTTTAATTTCATCGAATTCGATTATGAAAAAAAATCAATTTGCCGCAACACAACACCACACAACAATATATATTCCTAACTTTTCTTCCAACGCGAACGCATATAACAATTGTTCAAAGGAAGTTTACAAGAAAAAAGAAGGAAAACATAGAAAAAGAAAGGACCACAAGATTATAATCCAATTCGGGTCGATTCGTCCCATTCATCGGAAACGATCTTTTCACGGACTATGTCTCCTGGACCCGACTTTGCTCGTCTCCTCCGTGTCGCTGCTTGAAGAAGAAGGATTCAGCCCGTACTCGCTCGTGCCTCCATACTCGCTGCTCACGTACTCATGATTGTTAAACGCGACTTTCTTGAATTGCCTCATGTTCTCGCTATAAGAGACGCTTTCGTAATCGGTGCTGCTCGATCCGCCGGCGGCCCAGTTTTGGCCGGTCGAGCTTTGGCCGTTCGACTTCGGCCAGAAGTTTAGATCGTCGAAAGAACCGTCCCCTTCTAGAGCTCGAACGATCTGGCCAATTCGCAATTAGTTAGAACTGAGTTTCCATACTGGGGTATGATGTATAAATTATATTGATGCCTTTGGGCTATTGCTGTGCGGATCATAGCAGGAGAATGGAAAATTTGAAGTGATGGATTCTAAAAGAAAAGCCTAACTTTCTCGACTCTTTATCCATGCTAAGTAGACTGAATCATGGATCCGGCAATGTCATAGGTTAATCCTAGGACTTGCTTGAGCCAATAACCGATTTCCCCCCTTGGGCCCTAGCCTGATCATTTAATGAATAAAGTCGATGTTTCTCAAATCACGAGCAAGCTCGGACAAGGAATTTCAGACTCGATATCCTGACCTCCCGACCAGGTCCATCCATTGATCGAGTCCTACATATTAGTAGCTAGCGGGATTTACATATTACCGTGTAATCTTTCCTAGAGATGCCCAAAAAAAAGAAAAAAATTAGCTCGATAAGCGAAAACATGTACCTGGCTCATCTTGGGTCTCCTCCTAGCGGAGTGCCGGATACATGCGCCAGCACACGCCGCCATGCGCGCCATCTCCTGATGGTCGTAACGGGCTTCCAACCGCGGGTCGGCTAACTCGTTGAATTTGCTCTCTTCCAAGGCACGTCCGATTCGGGGCCTAGCCTGCTCATCCAAGAATAACATGAATTAAACTGAAGGTTCAAATTTAAGCTACCAAATGTAAAGATTTTAAAGAACAATAATCCCACGCATGGCTTGTTCGTAGTAAAGTAAGAGAGAAGAAGGAAAAAAAAAGATCATATCGAATCCGTTTGCATTTTATGTCAACTATACGCCTCTCCATTTGGAATTTCTTGGTCGTTTTGATATGTTAATGGTGAGTTGTTTTCTCAAGTAAAATGAAAGGAAAGAGCCGAACCCAATCCACAAGGCTGTCCTCCATCAACTCGCTGGTGGGGTCGGCCGGACGCCGTCCCGTTATCAGCTCCAGAAGCATAACTCCGAAGGAGAAGATGTCGGACTTGTCAGTCAGTTTGCCGCTCGCTGCATACTCCGGGGCCAAGTAACTGCAAAAAGTAACGTTGACTTAGTTGGTCGATAAGTGACTGTTTTCAGGGTAGATAAGTCTCAGATTCTTGATCTGGAATCTACCCTCTCAGAATTGATTCCTAATTCAGAACTGGGCGGTTCCAAGCCCATATCAAGGTCAATTCGGGAATCAGGCCTACAGTTTAAGTAGGTTAATTGCTATTTCAAGAAAACTTATCATATTTAACAGTTTGTGGTGTAGTGAATAAGGCAATGGTGGATTTCCTAGGCTTCCCAGTTCGAAACAGATCTCCAATGTACCTATCCTTTTTCTAAACAAAATGAATAAGTGAGAGAACCGTTCAGAACCAGTTCGCGGTGTAAAACCAGGAATTGAAACGGTCATGGTCGGTTTCCTAAGTTTTATACCCAGAAACCTACCCGGTCCATGTATGAACCAGCCTAGAAAAAGTCGGATAAGGCCAGTTCGGGTTGGTTCCTTGGATTGAATCGGACTGGTTGCTCAGACCCTATTAGAGATGAAATTGAGTATTCATATTTCTTGCCCGAATGTTCCCATGATTCGTGTCGACACGTGAGTGAAATTGTCCGAAGTAAGCTTAGCTAGTCCGAAGTCCGCCACCTACACGATCCATTGCCATGGTTGAAACGGCTTCAGATGCAATTTTCAGCCCCGGAAAAAGAAGAGAAACGTATACTGACCTTGGCCTCGAAGTTGAAATCAAGAAGGATGTTTGCACCTTTGATGTCCCGATGGATGATACGAGGGTGACCTGATGATTCAAGTTGGAATGATCAATGTATCATTGCAGAGGGGGAGAGAGAGAGAGAAAGGGAGGGAGGGAGGAGATGAGATGCTCACAATCTTCATGCAGATAAGCGAGGCCCTTGGCAGATCCTAAAGCAATTCGAAGCCTGGTGGACCAACCCATGGGCGGACGATCTTTCGCTGTGAATTGGTGCGATTGTTAGTGATAGATGAAGGTGATACTCTCATCAAGCTAGGTGATCCACCCTGTGAATTGGGTGTGACTGTTGGTAATTTATTGTAGAACCATACCATGAAGGTGATACTCTAGGGTTTTGTTCGGCATGAACTCGTAAACCATCATCCTCTGACTTCCGGCGATGCAGTATCCTATCAGCGACACCAGATGACGGTGATGGACACGGCTGATGATCTCCACCTCAGCCTGAAACTCCCTATCTCCCTGCCCGCTCCCGGCTTTCAAGCACTTCACGGCCACCTCCTGCCCGCTCGGCAGCACCCTTTGTGCACGTACCCGAAACCTCCTTGGCCTATTATGGTGTCGAAGGCAAATCCGTTTGTGGCCATCGCTAATTCGTTATAGGTGAAGGTGCTCTTGTTGAACCCGAGAGTGATGGAAGAGTCCAGGCCATGCGAGCTCCTCGAGTTCCCTTCGGTGCTGCTCGAGAGAGGCGGTGGCGGCGTCGGCCAGCCTGAAGGTAGAGCGCCTGCCACCGCCCCCAGCGGGGAGGGATTTGAACGACGTGATCTGTTCCAGGTGGCTGAGTGTTGCGCCGACTCGAGTAGGTCTTGTAGTAGCTTTTGCCAGCTAAAGAGGGAAAAAGAAAAGGAAAGAAGATAAATCACTTATTCTTTTATTGTCTTTTTTCTTTCCCTTTAGCACGAACTAGGTCTAGTTTGTGCACGCACCTTTGAGCCATCGCCAAAAGAGCCAGCGTGATGATTCGTCTGAGCTCGCGGGTTCTTCTTCTTCTTCTTCCCAGCGCAAGAAAAGATAAACCACACCAAGAGCACGGCCAATAACACTCCTACTCCTATCGCGACTCCGATCATGACAGGCAAGAGAGGGAGTGACGAGGAGGAGCTAGGAGATGGTGGCGAGCTGCCACTTGTTGAGGAGCCCGTCGGAGGCGACGGAGAAGGCGTTGTTCCATTTGACGGGGGCGTGAGAGATCCTGGCGGCGGTGGAAAATTTGGTACCGCGGAGGATGGAGGAGGCGGTGATAATGCGCCACCAGAGGGGTCACCTGGCGGCGGAATTACAGGAGGAGGGTTTGCTGGTTGAGGAGGCGATAGGGAAGGTAAAGGCGGCGAGTTCGGCGTATTTGGCGGTAGTGGCGACGGTTGTTGCGGTGGAGGGCCAGGGCAACTATTGGCGGTGAGGGCGGGGTATTTAGATCACTTGATGGAGGCGGCGGAGACGGGATGGCCTCTGAAGGTGGTGGCGATGAAGCCGGGGGAGGCGAGGTAGCGGGTGGGGGTGGGGGTGAGGCCAATGGTGGTGGCGATGCAGTCAAATTCGACGCCATGGGAGGAGGAGACGGTGGCGATGGTGGTGGCGACGACCGCAGCGGAGGCGACGGTGAAGGTGGTGGTGAAGACGGAGGGGTTGGCAGCACCAGAGACTCCATCGGCGGCAATGGGTCCATCGCCACTGAGACCCAAACGGCTCACGGCAGGCCGGCGGCAGTCGGAGGAGGAGGGGAGATCCCCCAACACCCTTCCCGAGACAAACAAGCAACCCACCATCATGAAAGTTCCATAACGTACAACGAAACACGCACGAATCAATTCATCAATCAAACGCCAATCGAATTCAGCAAGAAAAGAAAAGCAAAAGCATCCAACTGCTCCTCATCAAATCTCATCATCTGCCGGACAGAAAGAGAGAGAATACCTGCCGGAGAAGGTCTAAATCTCCAGGAAACAAGAGCGATGGAATCGTTTTGTAATGGCGCTTTCCTGGAGGAGGAGGAGGTGTTGGCCAATGTCCTCCTCCCTAGAAATCAGGTGAATCTTCTCTGGACCCTGTTATCATCCTAGAAACGTCTAAGACAGTTCTATTTTTAGCTCAATTAGTTGTCGTGTTTCCCTCCAAATTGCTCGCCGAGCAACCGAAGTAAGTGATCGGCAAAATCTCGCCCGCGCGACGCTGAATTACTACGATTATAATGACTTGGAATGGACACAGCCCTGCCCAAAAATAGTCCTCCAATTATGCACAGCTCGCTAATGCCATGTTGTTCGACGTATCTAGAAAATGCGATCGAATATGTTACTCTATGTTTCCGAATATTAATGGACCGTGTCTTTTTTTTCCCCCGGATTCTCTGACATTGTGAATTTCTCTGGGGAAAAACATGTACCGCCATGAGATATATCGGTTTATAAAACGCATTGATTGATCAGCTCCCTCCATATGCTTCTACAATCTTTGGGTCCGTTTATTTCGTGAAAAATCTGAAAGAAAAAAAAATCAGAAAGCATCTTTTGTCATTTGGTAAGGAAAATATGACGTGGAACTTTTTATATTCTTTTCTTTTTGCTAATAAAAATAATTAAAAAATCATTTAAAAAATTAAAGATTTGATATATATTACATATTTTTGTAATAACAATTGTTTTATTAACTAAGAACTCAAGTCTAAGCGCTGAGGACTAGGACATGACCTTTGTGGACCCAAGCTTGAGGGTTGGGACTAGAGCTTGAGCATCGGACACCCGAGTAGGGCATTTATGTACACAAGCTTGGGTGTTGGAGTATCAATTACGAGCATCAATAGGGGTGAGCATAGTCCCTAGCACCTAACCAAGGGACCAATCTACATAGTGTTGATTATCAATTTTAAGATTAGGGACCGAGGACCGGATTGACCCCGTGGGTCCGGTCCAATTCTAGGATCAACTGGGATCAACCAATGTTTTTTCATTTTTTTATGTTCCTTAAAAGAATAAACATATTCTTTTAAATCACATATTCATCAACATTGCACATTGAATAATCAAACTATGTATGTTGGTACATATCAAAAATAGATCTAAGATAAGGTAACAACACTCCATTTGGCATTGTGGAGCTGTGATTGTGAGGCGGGCCAAGAGAGGTGAGCAATTTCAACAGTTGAGCTGTGTTCATAAGGAGAGGCTAGAGCCTAGAGAGGCAAGTGGTGAGCAAGGTGAGTAAAGATGGTTTATATCTTCTTCTTTTTTTCCTGTTGAATCCAAGCTGGGCTTCTACTTTCAAATTACATGGAAAAACTGCATAAGAAAGAACAGAGGCAGAAGTGCAATGATTTAAAGTACACAAAAATATATGATATACATTATGTATATAGTATATACAGGGTTGATTTGGATGGACCAACCTGAAAATCTCTAGACTAAGAATCAACCCGCATATTGCAGGGTTTAGAGGTCTCAAGACTAAGGACTGGTCCAGTCCCCCTTGAAATCGATGCACCGCTCCTGGGTTGACTAGACAGATGCTCACCATTAGGCACTAGGGTTTAGGCACGGCCTTGGTAGACCCAAACGTGGTCATTGGGGGCTCAGGCCTAAGCACCAAGAGTTCGAAGCCCGACTTTGATATACTTGGGCTTGGCCAGTGGAAACCTAGTCTTAAATGCCAAGACTCGGGAGCCAACATTGGGGTTTTTGTACTCAAGGGTAGAGTTTTGGATTTAAGCGTTGACACTTAGTCATATTTTGAGGACGTTTTCTAGTTCCTTTAAAGAGGAAATCATTTTCTGGATTTAAGTTTTGGTAGGAAAATATTTTCTAAGCAAATCAAAGGTTAGAAAATGAAAGAAAATATTTTTTACGAAATAAATGGACCCTTCGTGTTTCTTTCTCTGTGTAGTAATGATCCTAGTGGCCGCCGCCACTGAAGGGGCTATCGCCCATCATCACTTGGTCTTCAGATCTTGAAAATCCAATATCTGCCGAGTGTGGCGGCATGGAGATCAAGCATGCAGCAGACGGGAGACTGAAGGTGGCAGCGACTAGAGAACCGGCGTAATCATAAAGGCTCTGGCTTCTAGGCACGAGCCTTCTCCCGGGCAGAACTGCCCTTAAAAGCAGTCAAAGGGTGAAAACAAAAGTGAACCTGTTCCTTCGGGGACTCAAGCCACTTACCTTGGGGATGATACGTGCAATCCCGACTGCTGAGCCGAGATGACTTTATTGTTACAGATTGAAACTAGCTATAATACAAATTATGAACATGCCAAACAAACTCGGTTCTGGGTAGAAAACGGGAACCGAGTCAGTTTGTTCCTAGTCCCGCCCCAAATCTAGCCGGTCGGATTCGTGCTTCCGATATATTGGTTGAGGCGGTTGCAGCGGCTCAGCAGTTAGGACGGTGACTTCAGTCTCCCACACTCCCTTACACTCATTAGACTTCATTATGTCTATTCGTTCTCTCTCGAAAGAAGTGATGCAGTTGGGATTACTTAATTTGAAGTTCACATTCCCATAAACAACAAAACTTGATATCGCCTCGTTATTCGATCCGAAAAGAAAGGTGAGAAAGTTTATTGGGTTTGTGCTATCTTTGTTTTCCAGGTCAATTTTACGATGGATAAGTCTAAGAAAACTTCTAGGTTTTATAATATATTTTTTCCTTACTCCTTATGTTATTTGACAATTACTAGGTAGTTAACTAGGAGTAGCTAAGTTCGTATTATAAGATACTAGTTTCTTTATATGCGCTCCACACGTGATTGATTCAAGATGGATTTGGATGATTTTTAGCAAATATCATAGATATAAGTTTCAAAGGTAAGAATATGTGCTCCATAAAATTAGAAGATTTGTAGAGAATTCGCTTAAAATTTCAAATTTTCATAATTATATCTAATGCTCATTTTACTTTTCTTTCTATTGGGATCAAATAATATTCAAATTCGAGTGATGCTCAAGCTTGTTTGCTAGGGCTTTCTATTGAAAATTTATTGGGAAAATTCTAAATAAAAGTCTAAAATACTCTCATTTTCTCAAATAAGAGTATAAAGTGGATGCCGTTTCAAATGAATGCCTAAAATAGCTATTGGTTTCAAAGAAGGGCCTGATTTTCTAATTGGTCAATGGCATTTTCATCTTTAACATTGTCGCGACCAAATTTTTGGGTGTGAACCATCTAGGGTTTGGCTAATGGATTGTTAAGTCTAGACTTAACTTGGGCTCTCCCAAGCTCATACCAATTCGCGACTTAAATTCAATTTCTTAACATGCAAATGGATTTTATGTAGAAATCGCCACTAATTTATTTTTTGGTGGGTCGATTAGAAACCCAAGTAAAGTAACAGGAGTTTTACTTTACTCCTACGAACTAGAGACTTTTTAGGTACGGGGACTTTGATTACACTAGATTTCTCTAAGGCCCTTTCGGTATCATTCTTTTATTTAAAAAAAAATGTTTCTTGTAGGCAACTTAAATTGATTTTAAATATAATTCCCTAACATGTAAGGTGATCATACGGATGCGCAAAACACCAATTTAACACTCTAGGAAAGCAATGAATAAATTGCAGGACTTATCTCATAGCAACGAAAGTATCCGTAATGTTAGATCAGAATTCACATCAACAGTTTTAGATATGATTTCTAATTAACACGCAATCTCTTTTTCTTTTTCTTTTTTTTCACTTATTTAAGGAGAGTCATGCAATGCAATGCAATTTAACCTAATGACATGCAATTTCTAGCTAAATGGACCTAACCACAATCACTAAGTAACATGCATTTCATGAACCTAATTCTATATGACATGCACATGTCATTTTCTATTTTCTTAATAAGCATGCAATCTATCATAATATGCAATGACGTGCAAAGAATGCCATAATTCTAAATTTTTCTTTTTTTATTACGAAATTCGAAATTAAAATTGCCAAATAATTAAAAGTGCAATTTAAATTTAAAACTAACATCCTAAATGATTGCATTTTTTTGGATTTTTATTTAAGGGATTCGAAATAAATAAATTTCCTATTCTAAATATGCAAAATATATTTTAACATGAACCTAATCTAACTCAAATATATGTTTTTGGGTTTTTCTTTTAAGGAACACTCAAATAGAGGCATCAAGAAAGCACGACACCAAATCAAGCAAGATATCATCCATATCCATTTAATTTTGGGAAATAGATTAACGAATTGTATCTCGTGCATGAGATCGGATTGACTAATTTAAAATAAAATCACGAATTGTATCTCGAGCGTGAGATCGGATTGAAGATTTTTCCGTATGATTGCGGATCATATTTCGAGCATGAAATCGGACAGTCAATTATATGTACGTTGTGAAATTAGGAAGATTTCCCAATTTAAAAGGCTAATCTAGATTACGAACACAGCCTCGACTAATTTTTGGAAATTAAAATAGACAAAGTTTTACCTATTCCCAATACCGACTTCCAATTTGGACTTCGAATGGTGGCTCGTGAATCACGATGGAGTTCGATTTGGATCAGTAGCTCGTCGCCTTAGCTTGCGGTGCGGTGCTCAGCGAAAGTGGTGGTGTAGCCGACGTCGAGGAATCTTTGAGTGACGATGCGAGGCAAAGCCGAGAGTTGGATACCGTGTAATCGTTTTCGCCTGCAAAAGCAATCAATCATCGCGGAAGCTGCTGGACAAACGTTGACTTAAGAAAACGTTGCGGTGGAGAGACCAAGGCAGTAACTTGGTAAGGCTCCGAGATCGCGTCGATTGGAACTTGAACGCGTGACCCCGAGGATGGAATTCTCACCGGGGTTATTGGCGTCCCTCGAGAAATCCTGCAGCTGCTTGATGAGGCACGACTAAGGCTAGTCGTGGCGGGAACCTTGCTGAAAACCTGCCATGGAAAAGTCAATCACGACAATAAAAAGACAAGCTTGCTGGAAACGTCTTCAATTTTTGTGAAACACAATCAATTCCCCTCAAAGTTGACCACCCCTCTTTTACTGGGAACATCTATGCCCTAATTTTCTTTTCTCACTTCATGCATGGATTTATGCATGGGTGCTACAGAGAAGTGGAGGCACGCGTTCCCTCTCTTCAAGTTTGTCTTGTAGGCGAATCTGTTGGGTTCACGAAGAAGACCTGCAAAACAAAGGCGGACTCGACCAAAGGCGTAGTGGCTGGGATTCGTCGAGTCTGCACTGGGTTGAAGAACAGAACGCCGAAGGGACTCCTGGTGTACTCGGTCAAAGATTGGCAGTAGCGCGTGGCTGCTCGTGGCATCGGCTGCGTGCAGGCGCCGGTTTGGACGTGAAGCAGTAGCGATCAACGGAGGAACAACGGTTGAGGATGGTGGGCTGCGGGCGTTGACTTCAAGGTCGAGCAACTGGAGGCACCAATCGGGGGAGTCGAAGAAGACCCCCCTTTTCCTCCTTTCTTTTACCTCTCTGCACTTGACAAAGAAGAAAAGACATTTTTTTGTGGCTCACGTTCACTCTGTTCTTGTTGGTAAAATATGGCTTCCGAAATGAGTTGAACAATGAAATCGAATCGAGTAATCAAGTCGGATTTGAGACGCATGATATCACTTTCTTTAAAGATTTATTTGCCCCACAAAGTTGCTAATGGTCACCGGCAAATTTCATCCAGATACAACAAAATTTCAAATGAGAATACTAGATAGCAATTCTAATATTTCTCTAGGGTCTCTCATGGAAACAATTAAAAATAATAGCTGTAGTTTCTTTTGAAAAAGACGAAAAAAAATGAAAGAAATCATTCTTTGATCTCAAAACAAATGTACTTATATATGTCTTTTTGAATAGATGCAACTCTTCAAAATATTACAAAAAAGAACAAAATCAACCTTTCGAGAAATGTTACAAAATAAACAAGTATGTATCAAAAGTTACGTTGAAAAGACATAAAAAAATTCGAAATTAAATAAATAATAATAAAAATAACCGTAACTTTTCCATAAACAATGACCTTGCACTGCTTCAACAAGACTTTATAGTTAATTTCTTTTATAAAAATAAATCCGAATTTTCAATAAATAATTTTTTTGGTAAATGGTAAGAATAAATAAAATTAATGATTGTTGGTTAATGCCAAATCTCCCGTCCACGTGAGCACTCACATTTTTTTACGTGGGACAAGGCACCTCTTCATTTGTTTTATAAACAAATTATCAACAGTTCCCTCTCACTTTTCTCTTAAAAAAATGCTCTCTCCCCCTCTCATGATTTTTTTTTTTTGATGAACCAACCTCGCACGTCCCAACTTTTTCATCCCTACTCTCTATTGCGCTTCCCTCAACGTGGCCGTAATGTGTGGCCTCCCCTTGCTTGTCCTTAGATGGTCCTTTTATAGGTAGCACTAACCTAGGTTTTCGAGAAAAGAGAATAAATCTGCATATTATATTTTAGAACAATGACATTTGTAGCCACAAATTTTCCGATTCCTTTCTATCCACATTCCTCGATCCTTTTACCCGCATCTTCGTAAAATCAGCCGAATTCTTTCTTCTTTTATTTGCTTTATGTGTCCACGTGTGTCCACGAAACAAATTTCTTCAAGACAAGCCAAATATACCGCCATAGATACGCATGAAGAGAATATATGGTCAATGTCTCCAAATTTTACTTCCTTTCTCTTCATTATCTTTCTCAGCAGAAACATTGGTGACCCCTTGGATTTTTCTTTTTGCCCAAGCCAATTTTTTGGAGTTCACGCATGAGTGGGCTCCTTGCCACCAATATTGAATGTCCACTCCCAAATTGCGCATGAGATCCGCGCAATGCAATTTTATGTGGACTCATTGTTATGCTAATGCTCCTAACATCTATGTAATTAATATTTTTTTAGGGATAAAATTGACCCATAATTTTCTATGCAATAAATAAATGATCGAATTGCAAAATTTATGCATCAACAAACAATTATTAAACTTTTCATTCTTTCTTTTTTCGTTTTCTGGTTGTCTTAGCCACCAAAGAGGGCTAAGCGAGGGCCACCCTCACTAGCCATGAGCAAGAGACAGCCTCACCCAACCAAGGTTGCTCGTGCCAAATCTACGTGTGGGTTGCCTCACTTGCAGTCGATGAGAGTTGCTGCCTCGCTGGGCCCTTGCCAATGCTTGCTGAAAAGAAAAACAAAAGAAAAGAGAAAAACAAAAAACAATGTAAAATTATAATTATATTTTGATGAAAAGTCTCCTTGATCGGTAGGAATATCTAGCCAATCAATAATCAGTGATGTCAAGCCATTTTTTAAAACTGTTATAACCATTTTAAGTCTTTATTTGAAACTAACCTGGCAATTTCATACCTTTATTTCAAATATATTAATTTCGGATTGAAATTTTTTCAAGGTTATTTATTTGAATTTCTTGTTAAAAACAAATAATTTTTAAAACGCTAAGGAGGGATAAGAAAAAAATCGTGATTTCGCATCTGAGGAATATTCCAGTCAAATCGAGTCAATTTTTTTTTAAATGTATTAAAGAAATTGACAGAAGTCTGTAAATAAATAAATAAACTTTGTTCCTTGCCCCCAAAAATCACGACATTTTACACGCGTGCCAGCCGGGCACTTTCCGCTAAATCTCACGTGCGGCTACTAGAAGATCCGCGGACCAGCTAGCGACGGAAGCTGCAAAGCCCTTTCTCTCTCTCTCTCCGAAGCAGGCTGCGAGAATTTCGAAGTGCTGTCTGCTCACATCTCTCTCTCTCTCTCTTCTGCGAGGCAGTGCGATGCCGTCCCGCCGGAGAACGCTCCTCAAGGTCATCATCCTCGGGGACAGCGGGTGAGTCCCCGTCGCTCGCTTCCATCTCTTGCGCCGTTGCTCTGCATTCGCGATGCGTCCGGGGTGTGTCCATGGGCAGGCGGGGGGCTGCTGATCGTCCAGTCGGATCTTAGACTCCGAGGCGAGATAAAAACCTGGGTTTGGTCAGACGATCGGGGGAATCGTGGGTCGTCGATGTGGTCCAGGCGTCGGCAGGGTGGTGGGGGATCGAGAATTGCGTCGGGGAAGCTCTGTTTGTCTTTACGCCGGCGGTTTGATGGATGAACGTTGTGGCTCAGGGGTTGGGAAACAGTTCCTTCTCTGGTTCTGTCGGGGTGAACTTCTCCGCGGAAAAAGTGTCGTTCTTGATGAGGAATTGTGGTTGTTTGCGTCTTTTTTTGGGCCAATTACACCTTAGAGATCATGCGGGATCGGCTTTGAGTTTGGTTTTTCCTGTGATTTGCAGGGTCGGGAAGACCTCTTTGATGAACCAGTATCCTGTTCCTCCCGCTTCAGTTGGTGTCAAAACGTTGATTTGTATTTTATTTTCTTGATTTGGATAATTCCCTTTGTTTATTTTAAGGAGTAGTTGTTACTTTCTGGTAAGCCAGCTATCCCGGCCTCGTTTCTTTTAGGATGTTTGCCTTAAATCTGTTGCTTTTAAGATATGTAAATAAAAAGTTCAGTAATCAGTATAAAGCAACTATTGGAGCTGATTTCTTGACCAAGGAAGTTCAGCTCGACGATAGGCTCTTCACTTTACAGGTCAGTGACAGACAGCTGCTATACTACGATAACATGCTTAATTTCATTTTGACTGCAAACAATTTCACACATTATTTGTTGGGCAAATATCCTAAATTATGCCCACTATGACATATTTAACCTAAACTTTTCTTTGCAACACCAAAAATTTCAAACTTATACCTGTGTGATACATTTACCCTTTGTCAAAGTTATGACAATAAGAACTGTTAAAATCTACCTACGTGGACGCCCTAAAGCAAAAATTATTGACATGGCACTCGTGTGGCTTAAGTGAAGTACAAACGGCATTGCTTTGGCTGTAAAACCATCTAACAGAACCTCACTAGAGGGTAAATGTGTCATTTGGCTTAAGTTCGGTTTTATTTTTTATTTTTATTTATATGTCACAAGGAGAAGCTTAGGGTAAATGTCACAAGGAAAAGCTTGGGATTTTTACATCACAATAAGCATAGTTTGGGATTTTTAATGTCACAAAAAGTTGAAGGCAAATGTGTCACGGTGGGCATAGTTTGGAGTTTATCTTGACTTTTTCCATTATTTGTCATGTTCGCACCTTTTATTGTGATTTTGTTTCCTATTACACCCCCCTAGTGTTTGTCCATTTCTTTTAAAACTATGGGCTCTTTTTTCTTCTTCCTTGAGGCATTTTGCTCTCTTCTTTTGTATAGACAAGTTCAAGTTTAGTACCCTGCACACCAGAGAGGATATGTGCCTGAGAAAATTGATGTTATCTACTTAGTGAGAAGTTTCATCCCTGGACGCGTGCCTTCTTGTCCTTTTCTTTCAAAAATGTGGAGGAAAAGTTTTTAATCCCAAGTTTCAGCCATGAAGTTAGTCAAAGAGATCTTGTCGTCAGTTTGTCTTGTGCAAGGCTGCAAGTTTTAGCTTCTTCTGGGAAGCTGTCTATCTAAATCAAGGTTTATGGCAGAATGTAGGGCAATTCTCTGTTGCTTGGGCATAAACATCAGTAAACAAGTGCGCAAAAGAATGGAATCATTAAATTGAACCTTTTTGTTGGCAAAAGACATGTTGGAGCCTCTTATTGAAATTTTTTAATTTGATGCGGTATACAGAATTAGTTTGTAGACTTTGCACAAGCACTTGTGCATGAAGAATTCGTGCATGAGAAATATCATGTTTTAGTAAATGCTGCTGAGTTTCTTAGCAGTAAGTGCTGTCCCATTTTCTTTCCTGTTGTGGTGTGGCTCAGCAGAAAAGGTGAGAGAACCATAAGCCTGTAAGACAAGCATGTATGTCCTATTTAGGAATTACATGTTTAGAATTCCATATCTTGAGGTGTTATTCCCAATGCTTTGGAGTTCTCTTTAACAGTGTTAGACCCACCTAATGTCACCTGGACACTAGCCACAACTGCAATGGGATGAATAGACCATTGGTACATGAGAGTTTCTTAGTGGTAGGTGCTGTCCCATTTCCTGACCTATTGTGGTGTGGCTCAGTAGAAAAGGTGAGAGCACCATAAAGCCCGTAAGCAAGCATGTATGTCCTATTCAGGGTAAATGTTTAGAATTCCATAGCTCGAGGTGTTATTCCCAATGCTTTGGAGTGCTCTTTAACAGTGTTAGACTCACCTAATGTCACGAGGACACTAGCCACTACTACAATGGGATGGATAGGCCAATGATACATGAGAATTTGTGCATAAGGTTGCTGCTGCAGCATAGTCCAGTGGTGCTATTTATATGCACAAATGCAGGTACAAATATGAATTTGGTGTGTGTTAGTTCCTTTGTCTTTCCTCTTACATTTTTTTGGTTAGATATGACGGCAAAATTGCAGATTCATATCAGAGGGATTGAGAGAGAACGCAATTTTGTTTGGTGTTGAACACTAGAATAGGTCTGCATTGTGGCTTCTGCCAATCAACAATGCGTGATATTGCAACCGATTATTCTTGACATAATCAGTTGTTCTTTTGTCCAATTCTTTTATTTTTCCTGCCAATTTTGCGTATTCACTGATTGATGTAATGTATGTCTTCTTTGTCTAATAAGATTTGGGATACAGCTGGTCAAGAGAGATTCCAGAGTCTTGGAGTGGCTTTCTATCGAGGTGCTGACTGCTGTGTTCTTGTGTATGATGTTAACGTTATGAAGTCATTTGACAATCTTAACAATTGGAGGGAGGAGTTCCTCATCCAGGTTTTACTTCAAGCTAAAATTTGATTGAGATTTGCCTCTTTCACTTCCCTAACAATCATCTGCAGACGTGACAGCCTTGAAATTGAAACAAGCTTCAAACCTTGTGCAGGCAAGTCCATCAGATCCGGAGAATTTCCCATTTGTGGTCATAGGAAACAAAATTGACATGGATGGTGGAAACAGCAGAGTGGTACTTTATGTTTCCTTGTTTACCTTCTCTCTTTAGAGCCCTCTTTTCTCAAGTGACTGTGGGGAAGTTGGGTTGACATAAGCATTCTGATGTGTGATTTCAGGTATCGGAGAAAAAAGCTCGAGCTTGGTGTGCTTCAAAGGGGAATATACCATATTTTGAGACCTCTGCGAAGGAAGGTGTCAACGTGGAGGAAGCTTTTCAGTGCATAGCTAAGAATGCCTTGAAAAGTGGTGAAGAAGAAGAGATGTAAGTTCCTATATGACCCTTGCTCCTGTTGACAAGCATATTGAGAATCTCATGAGCTGGGTTTGTGTCTGCCGGTGGAACCTTTGACACGGTATCCTTATTTTGTAACCGAAATGATTAATATTATTTTGATTGGCCTTAGGGTATGTTCTTGTCTAGTCGTGATACCTAGTTGCTCCACTATTGGCACATCATCTATAAATATGCATCTTTCGGTAGCTGAGCTGTAACTCAAACTTCGAAGTTTCATCTGTAATTCTGAGCCTGTTGATAAATTTGTTGGGCTTCCTTTGATTGTCCCAGTTACACCTGCACAGATAAACTTTGCACTCTAAAATCCATCTCTGTAGTGTACTGTTTCATTTTCTGTATCAATGATAATACTAACATAGTCTTGTTTGTGCTCTTCGAATACTCTGCAAAATGCAGATACTTGCCAGACACCATCGGCAAACAGCAGTCAGCCAAGGCCATCAGGATGCGAGTGTTAAGGACTGCCCGATGCTTCTTCCCAATAAATGAATCCATGAAGGATTACTCAGATATTAGCAGGTTCTGCTTGTTTTAGATGATGCTGGGTTGTACATTGCTTTTGCCAGAGAAAATGGTTGCTGACAGATTCTTTTGTCTGGTTCCTTCCATTTATTGCCGAATCAAATGTATTCTTGAGTGATGTCCTACTTAATTTGTCTTTCATGACGCGGCTTTTCTCATCAGTGTTGATTTTTGTTGGTGTATTGATCTTTTTTTTGTGTGTGATCTAAGTACAAATATGCCGAGTCCACTTTCTGTTTCAGACAGTTGATGGAGCAAGCTCCTTATTACTCATCAACACATAGTACATCCAACTGAAAATATGACCATGATAGAACTGAGACAAACGTATCTCATCTTGAAGCAGGGAATGGTTTACTCGTTGTCCAGGATGAAAGTGAGTTATATTTGTATTGTATGACTATCTTTGGGTTCAAAATGATTCCTGTATCCACGTCATCCGGTTCTGGATTTTGCTCACATGGACTGGCGGTTAAAAATCGCTAACCCGGAATTGATGCAATGAAAATATTGATGACATATTCGGTTTCTTTCCTCCCATTTTGTCTCCAACCATTGAGACTTTAGGCTTTGGCTTAAGTCCGTGGAGTTTTCCTCTTCACTTCGAAAGACATCTTCAATTTCAAACCCGGAGCCATCTTTGTGAGGGCTCAATCTCTTCTTGTTCACTGCCATGGCTGCTTAAGCTTCAAGCTTGCAGCCATTGTCGCCAGCTCTGAGTCTTGCGCCACGGACACCCAATTCAGAGTCTTGTGATTGCCATGGCCTCTAGACCAAAGTCTTGTGGCCATGGACAGTCGATATGGAGTACTTAATTGCCATGGCTGGCAACGAGCTTGAGCTTGCGGCAAACATGACCACTAAGATTCGGAGTCTTGTGGCCATGGACTTTTGATCCTGAGTCTTGTTTCCTCTCATCTATATTCACATACTAAGAAAGCTTCTTCAATTCCTAAAGGTTAGCGGCAAGGGAAATTTCTGGCGGTTTAGTGTGAAGTATTCACCTTTTGATATTGTCATATAATCTCTCCCCTTACAGAATTTTCACAAGATTGGAGAGTGCCACTGTCATGAGCCAAAATCGACTTAAAAATTTGGCGAGTTGCCATTTTTTTCTTACTTTTGTTTTCTTTCCTTACTATTCTATCGTTTCAGTTGTGAGTAGTGGATGCAGTTTCAGCTCTTATAGTCCTTGTACCTTTATGGATATTAATAGAGTGCATGCTGTTTACTGCTTATTCCCCTTCACCCTTTTCTTCTGTTGGATTTAGTCTTAGCTCAAAAGCATGGTCAAGTGAGATTAAGATAGGATGGAACGCGTATTGAATATATTGCCTGGAGGATTCTCCAAATCCGTGTCAGCCTTTGGGATTCATCTTTTTTTTTTTATTCTTGTCTCCTCTCGTGATAGTTTCCGGCATTAGTTGGTATCAGAATCGCGGCGCACATAGGAGCAAAGTATTTATTGAAAGCACAGGCCTCTTAAAAACCCCGTTTATAATTTGCAAGGCAATGACAAACCACCACCAGAACATGCGACACACCACAATCACCATCGCCGTACATCAGTTCTATTCGAGGTATTTACCGGCTTTGTCGACACACACATTCACAATACTGCACTAAAATCAAATACATTACGTGAAGCAGTAACACCTCATCGTTGTCTCTTCTCACCATCACTTCTGGCCATAAGCTGTTACGTCGGGTCTTGGCTCGAATGTATTCATGAATGGCTTCTTCCCTTGAGTTGAGCATCGTCCCCATAAGCTGTGACATCAGGCCTCGGCTCGAAATCCTCTGCGAACTTCTTCTGTTGGAGCTTGGCATCATCCCCATAAGCCGTGACATCAGGCCTCGGCTCAAAATCCTCTGCGAACTTCTTCTGTTGGAGCTTGGCATCGTTCCCATAAGCCGTGACATCAGGCCTCGGCTCAATATCCTCCGTGAATTTCTTCTGTTGAAGCTTGGCATCGTTCCCGTAAGCTGTGACATCGGGCCTCGGCTCAAAATCACCTATGAGTCGTTTATGGTCCTCTAGCTTGTCATCTCCGTGGCAGTCAGCCTCCTTCTTCTCGGGGAGAGAAGTGAGGTGAGGTCGATCTGATGGAGGGTTGATCACATGGAGGAGGCCTTCAATTGCTTCTGGCATGGGCTCTTCTTTCATGATGCTCACCCAGTACTCACCCGGGTCTGTTCTAGCAACTGCCGTGCCAATGAACTGAAAAGGCAAACATAGAAATTTGACAGGTGATGATATAATGTCACGTCAGGGCCATAAAAGGGTCAATCATCCATTGAACAGGAATCTTGAGAGAATTTTATTATTTCAACTGGAAACTTCTAAGGTTGGAGAGTTACTAGTTGGTTTGACAGTACTC